>NC_066266.1:14057000-14368500 GCF_905404315.1 Leptidea sinapis
TCAAGAGTGCACCCTCGTCATCACTCAGCCCCGGAGTGCAGTGTTCGCCTGTTGTTGATGTCACAAATGTTGCCCGAAGGCGGAGGTGATTATTGTGTTTTTATGTATGTCTGTGCCTTGATTATTATGTGAGTTTGTGAATGAAGTAATAATTAATAACAAAACGATGAAGGAGGTAGGTACTAGCTGTGTCGCGTTATCTCTTATCAGTTGCTGATAACAGTGCAGCGACCACAACATTGCGTGTTTAACTATTAACATCTATTCTAAACATTACAGTTAGAAGCTAAATTAGAAATTTCATAAACAGATTTATTTAACTAAAAAAGTATATGTACTTATTTATGCACACAAGAAGAAATTCTTCTTTAGCCTAATAAAACAAACATCCTTAAAAAAATATTCCTCAAACGTTTGTAGAAAATCAAATATTGTAATAAAGAAAGGTTTAATACCTTTGAAATATTATTATGCCTAATTTTGTTAAATGACGTGTAATTAAATTATTTTTTATTTGGATACAAATTATTATTTTTTATTTCAAAACTTGTATAAAAATTGTAATTATATATTGAAATTTATATAATTCTCGTCCTGGTTCACTATTACTTCATTGATTACGCCGACCGTGATTGCTTCTTCATCGATACATCTAGTCTGTATTTACACTAAAAAAAATCCCATGAAAATAAACTCATTTGCACAAAAAGGGCGTTTTTAATTGTTCCGTCCCTTTAGAAAATATAATACCAAAAGCGGTATTAATACATTTGAGAATATTAGATACCGGTACAATTATGAAGTGTTGTGGTGGATAAAAAAGTTTATTCCAAGTTCAAATTTAAGACAAATCGGATTTTAACAAAATGTTTCTGGATCACTAAAGTTTTTCTTACACTATTATTTATTTTTGTTGTTTTGTTTTCAATTTTTTTATTTATGTATTTATTAATCGCAACACGAGATAATACACTATCTACTTTTACTGTTGACTAACCTTTTATACAATTCACAATTCACAATTCATACATTACTGATTACTTCTTAAATCTCACTTCTGTGGTTAATTATAAAAGATGATGCGGGAATATCCGAATATATAAACAGTTGATGGCTTAGTGGTGAGAGCACGGGGGGTATTCCAACAGTCGCGGATTCTAATCCCGCATTTTCTAACTAAAACTTCGAAAACCAAAAACACATTGTTACGTGGCGGGCGAGGAACGTACAGGGGGCTCGAAGTCAAAGTCAATTAAACTATTTGTTTTGAATCGTCACTATAAATATTTCTTCTATCATAGGTTCGGAAAAGTAGGTCCCATGAGAAGAGCATACAAGAAACTCGTTCACTCTTTTCAATTAATAGAGTATTTTAGAATGGCTGTAATATAAAAAACAAAATTAGTTTGTACCTAAGGTGCTGCATCAATAAATTATCGTATTTTGAATGAATCAACCTTTAGAGCTTAAATTCATTGTTTGTGTAAGGATGCTTCGTGAACATGATGGTGATGATTACTGATTACTGTCAAAATAATTAGTAATGGCATTATACAAATACTCTGTGGTGACAGTCAGTCAGACGGCTCTACTAATAATTAGGTAGAATTGGTCACCGGCATTATATCGAATATAGGCAAAAGATTAACGGCCGTTTTCAATAACGTATCTCTAGTTACGGATACATTGCTATCACCCTTTAATGACAAGGTCTTATCTATCCATAGTTATGTCCAATATAGATAAATTATTAGTTATAGTCCAATGCTATCTGTCGATAAGTTATTGAAATGTAAGTAAGCGTAAAAGGATACATTTGTCTACTTCTAGTAAGTTAAACTAAGGACAGATAGGTTATTGAAAACGGCTGTTAATGTACCTACAATACTGTAAAGTAGGGAATGAATGACCAATTACAAATTATAGTTGTACAGCATAATTCGCGTGTGGTACCGATTTCTTCAAACATTCATTCAATGACATTAAAACAGAGCTATTTGTGGGTCATATTGTGTGAGCATTGTAAAATTGTTTGTCTAAATAATTACGGTATATCTGCTTGTTTATATAGCGGCAAGTGGAATGTTCTCCCCGTATATGGCTGGTGAGATATTGTTTCAGTGTTCGCTCAAACAAATTAGATGCCCATCTAATATGAACGTTTTTGGATATTTGTGCCAATTTAGAAAATGTCACAATTTTGAAATTTTGTCATAAAGTGTCGCTGTATCTAGGCCCGAATTTGGCAAAAAATCCAGTTTTTCTGAAGTTGAGGTACTTTCTTCCACGTACTACAAAGCTGTGGAATGAGCTTCCTTGTGCGGTGTTTCCCGGACTGTACGACATGGGGACCTACCTTCATAAAAAGCGCGTACACCTTACTTAAAGGCCGGCAACGCTCCTGTGATTTCTCTGGTGTTGCAAGAGATTGTGGCGGCGGTGATCACTAACTAGGAGACCCGTACGCTCGTTTGTCCTCCTATTCCATAAAAATAAAAAAAAGTCGAACTCGGATATGGCGACGAATCTCTTTTCTAAGTTTACCGAATTGGGCTCACAATTCTCTCACGTAACAAAGAGTTTCAAGCAATGTACGGCCGTCTTTAGGGGATATAAGCAATGTATAATATTCAGGGTTCTTACGCTTTTTATGCTACCGTACTAACGTCAGATACAATTCAAAATCGTACCAGCAACATTGTAAAAAGCAACATTTACTACCGCTTGAGAAACGATGTATGATCATTGACATTGCTTTCTTCTTGAAAATAGCTTAAAATAAGTTTGATTATCCAGATCTTCTATAGAAAATTTCATTGTAAACATCATCTGCAACATCAGCTAATGCAGTACTACGTCATAGCCATTTATTGTATGTACCTCAATCATCTACTAACTACGAAGCAATAGTTATATCTTACGGGCTAGCTCCACCTAAAAACTAAGCATTGAAAATATTAATTTAGATATTTTTAATATAGTTCTGTTAACGCAATGAAACAATGTATCATGAAATCATTTTTTGAATCCGTCGACTAACCTGTGAATATTTGATTATTATATTACATGTTTGCTCTTTATAATTTCCCTCTTACTACTTCTATTGTCTATTAACGAATATCTGTAATTAGCTCTAAGTTTTTACTGTATTTTTATTTTGTGTAAATAGCTGTTGATATTCATAGAAAAAAAACCTCAATGAATGGTCGCCACTGGCTCAAACAATTAATAAATAACCTATTGCTGCTTAAATTGTCGGGGACCCAGTGCTCTGTCGGCTGGATCACTTAGCGTTCCGTAGAGACGTCGCTTCATTGTGTGTCTTCTACCGCATTTATCACGGGGAGTGTTCTGAAGAACTGCTCACCTAATTCCTACCGCCGAATTCCACCTTCGCACGACTCGCCGCAAAATAGGATATCATCCCCACCACCTAGATGTGTGGCGTACTTCAACTTTCTTCCACGTACAACAAAGCTATGGAATAAGCTTCCTTGTGCAGTGTTTCGGATGATACGACGTGGGTACCTTCAAAAAAAAGCGCGTACACACACCTTCCTTTAACGCCGGCAACGCTCCTGTGATTCCTCTGATGTTGCATGAGAATGTTTGCGGCGGTGATCACTTAATATCACTCATTTGTCCTCCCTTTCCATAAAAAAATGTAATTGGCAAAAGCAGCCGTAGTTTGTAGTATATATTATGCAATTGATTAGGTGAAGCGAAGCATACCAGTCATTAGTTAGTTTAAAATATTTAAAACAAACATGTTCGGCTATTTCGTGATAGTCAGTTTCAGATTTGGTAGAGACACAATATTATTTATAACAAAGCCGAGAATATGGAGCGACTTCCGATACTGCCCTAATATGGTTCATTTTTGTTGAAATTACTATAAATAATACCAAGTTTGTCTTCCTACGCAGATTAACACCCAAGAAACATTAAATCGTTAACCACTAAACGTGCAAGCGAATGCCATCTATAATGCTACAGAGACAAAAGCGAAAGTTGTTCGATATGTTTTATTGTGGAGTGTTTGTACTTATGCTACACCCACGTCATTTACGACATGATTCATGCAAATACATTCAGTTCACTGTGCAACAGATAAGGATGCTATTAAAATTCCCTTAAACCGATATAATATACCTCATAACTATTCTGAATCAATACGCTAATTTTTTACGTCTTGGCCTTCTCAAAGATGAACACCACTATGGTTTCCTGAGGTCTCCCTCGAGACATTCTTTCCAATGGGTCTTTGGTTCCTCAAGTAGTTTATATTACAGTAGTTAGTCGAGTTACTAAGCCTTATATTGGGCGATGTATTTGCTTCTACAATATGATACCAAAAAATGTACAAAACAAATGTGTTACGAAATTTAAAAGAATTGTTAAAAAACGTTTGTGTGGGAAAGGTTACTATAGCATAAACGATTTTCTTAATGACACCACACACTGGGAATGAAGCGAACACCCTCAGGCTCTTAAATAATAAATGTTTATTGTACGATATCACATTGTTATCCATATTATTATATTTAAAAAAAGCCCGCTGAGTTTCTTGCGCCCGTTCTTCTCAGACCTGTGGCAGTCTTTTCTGAATGGGTGGTGGTAGTTTTTGACGTTCAATAAGTGATTTAAAAAAAAATTGAATTAAATTATAGTTAATAGTATAAAATTCACTGTGATGATTTTTCCCTAACGCGCCAAAAGAAGTATGGCTTCAATAAGTAATTCATACTTAAGGCTGGGGACCGAACCAACGGCCTTGAGGAATCGAGAGGAGCTAGGCTACCTCTATCACACAAGATCGCCATAGTTTTAATTCGGAATTAGAAACATTTTTAATTGATTACAAACATAATACAATTCTCTTTACAAAACTATGCCTTGTTAAATAGTAGATATTGGTGTTCAATATATCATTTTCGTACAATTTTAATCTAGATTGAATAATTATCATGGCTCCAACTGTAAAAGTTAGGGTAGTTTGGTTATTTTTTCGACTATCCATAAAAAATTGAAATGTAAAGAAAAAATGAATTTTCGTCTGATATTGTGTAGATATATTATAATTATTTTTTTTTTTAAATATAAGCTTTATATAAACCGTCAAGAAATGGTTTCAATTATTCGCTATTTTGGCGATTTCTTTCGATAGCGGCCTTAATTGTAACAGCAGCAACATATATTGAATGTTCTGTAGGTGTTACATCTGTTATTGGTACTCACATCAGTAACATATTATATAATATAGTTTTATGTAATTGTTATACATATCGTGCATTGTTAATGAATCTTTAAAAACAAAAACAATAATAAATTTAAAGACGTGTGAGGTATCAAAACAAAAATTAACAATCGAATTGGAAATACTGGTCGGCTTCCCTATAACGGCATAAAGTGGTTCCGCATTATAGACAATCGCGTTATAGGGGTATTCAAATATAACGCGTTTTAACGACTTCGTAATTTAAATATTTCCAATTGATGCCTAGTTTTACTATTTTACTAAGATTTTTAATACACGAATTTAATACAACAATTTAATTTTGTAATAACACAATTGACACACGTGCAAAATTACGCGAAGCTAATAATAAACTGTACAAATCATTATTTTCACAGAAATATTTATACACCAGCGTTATATGGCAATATGCCCATGTTATACGGGGGTTTGAAATCGGGTTATATAAAATGAGTTATAAGTGCAGATGATTCTTTGCAATCTTTTTAAATAATAATTTTAATTTTATGTAGTCATAGTATTGTAAATATAGCTATAAGATATGTATCACTTGGAAAGCAATTGAGTTGCACATAATTGTATTCTAATTTAGCATCTCATAACACAAGTTAGATCTCAGCAAGGGTATCAGAGTTTCAATTCAACACTGCATTTTATTTAAGATAAGTTAAATTAATTTTTAAGACGTAGTACATATATATTTATTTAGGAGTTGTGAAGCTCTATTTTAGTGAAGTAAGTTTTATTAATTATTTATTTGGGTTTATTGTAGTAAAATTATATTACTTGCTTATTTAAATGTACAATATAATCAACTCGTCTCTAATTAATATCTTATAATTATTGTTTATAACACATTCATATAACATCCCGTTATTTAATACCACATCCTTTTATGGTTTTAATGAAAACCGTATACATATGATATCCAACGTTCTATTTCCGTATATAGAGTATTAATAGTGCGTGCGCCTGTGTTCCCGTGACGTCATAGCATCGTGGACGTTGGCCACCGTCCAATTATTACAAGCGAGTTACATTAGGATGATATCACGCAAACCTCAATCAAGCCTTAAACTGCTTACTTATCTCAGTATTAAATCATTCATATGTCTGTAGTACAAGTGTTGCAACATAATGAGATCACAGTTTTTCTTTTTGCGCCCAGATAAAAGAGAAAGGGCTGCCCTCCGGGAAAAACATATGATGGAGGTGGTGAATGCTCATGCATATCAACGCAGTCGGCTACGGTGGCTATGTGCGACTCACAAGATAGGTTGGAGTTTGGTCATGCACCATACCAGTGTAAGGCTCCTTTGCACAGGAAGCCGCCTTGATTTTGGGTACCACAACATGGAAATTATGTCTCAAGGGGTGACCAGCGCAATTGTAGTGCCGCTCAGAATTTTTGGGTCTTTCAAGAATCCTGAGCGGCACTGCATTGTAATGTACAGGGCGTATCAATTAGCATCAGCTGAACATCCTGCTCTTCTCGTCCCTTATTTTCATAATAAAAATGCGCCCTCTAAGCCTTCATCGGAGGCGACCCCTCTTTGACAGAGAGAGGCGCAAACGGCGCTCCCTTGGGAGTATCATCTGATTGGGACTAGTGAAGGGACATCGGAAGGATGATCACAAACTGACCTGATACATCTGATTCCTTCCGACGAATTCCACCTTCGCACGACATGCCATAAATTAGGATATCATCCCCACCATCTGAACGTCTGGCGCTCCTCCACAGTGCTGATTTCAAGGAGCTTTCGTTCACGTACTACAAAGCTGTGGAATGAAACCTCATGCGGTGTTTCCGGGACGATACGACATGGTAACCTTCAAAAAAAGCGCGTACACCTTCCTTTAAGGCCGGCAACGCTCGTTCTCCTCTGGTCTTGCAAGGAAATGTGGGCGGCGGTGATCACTTAACACGCTCGTTTGTCCTCCTTTCCCAAAAAAACGGGTCAGTTCATAGACTTAGAGAAGAATATATCTAGCGAAGATACAGCAAGATAGAAACCTTAAGAGAATCTTTTGTGACAATTCGTACCAAAACAACTTTATGAATCTAAAAAATTCTAGTAAGTGTCATAATTCACTCACTTATACAGAATTTAATGAAGAACTTATAATGCAACCAGTTATTATTATTAACAGTTTTAAAAGTAGATTGTTAGTTTAAATTTGATTGAGTTTCGGCAATTTACTATCCAAGTCACAGAACAGAAAAACTTCTGTTCTGTGATCCAAGTCGTGCCTTGTATTTGTTAGTCAAAGACTGAAACAAGATATTGGCTAGGATTTTTTTTGACTTTGACAAAGATTTCTGGTCACCTGAGGATTGAGAAGCCAAGCGAAAAGATGCCGAGCTTCGAAGTTTGACTTTTTTTTATCAGTAAGGGACGAGACAGAACGTTCAGCTGATGGTGATTTATACGTATCCATTACAATACAGTGCTGCTCAGGATTCTTGAAAAGCCCAAAAATTCTAAGCGGCAATACAATTGCGCTCATCTCCTTGAGACATAAGATGTCAAGTCTCATTTGCCCAGTAATTTCACTAGCTACGGTGGCCTTCAGACCGAAACACAATTATGTTTTCACATTACTGCTTCACGGCAGAAATAGGCGCCTTTTTGGTACCCATAATCTAGCCGGCATCCTGTGCAAAGGAGCCTCCCACTGGTAAACTAAAACTTAATATACCTACACTTGGTTCTACAGATATACTAGCGTATACATGACTTGACAGCCCGATATTGCGCCCAACTTTGTTGGCCGATGTGTGCGCTAACTAGTGGACAACTAGCTTAATATTCAAAATACTAATGACCTTATTTCAAGCGTTGCTGACTGTTTAAGACTTGTAGATTTAAATCGGTTTCAGTAACAATAAGTTTGCTTTTCTATTCTATATTGCGTACGTTGCGTTGTCTATACATTAGTAGGTAAATCGGAACTCTATGGGTAGAGTATACATATTATAAATATTACTGTATTTATCTCTACTCTAGGTATCTCTCTATAAATAGCATCTAAATGTCTGTCTACAAATATATATAAATGAAAATATACCAAATGTAAAATAATAATGAAAATACATCACACGCATATCAAAATATAATGCTTTCTGTCTCTTTGAACGCGACACATATGGAGTGATTTAAGATGGACTTCCATAAACCAACATTTAATATCAATATTTTTTGTAAATAGCCACGATTTTATTCCGCTTTCAATAACGAATAAAACGGCAATTGCATGAAGGCTATAAGCGTACGATGTCGATATAAACTATCAAGAGTTGAGTATGTTCATCAGGTCAGCAAAAAAATTAACATTTTTCACATTTTTGTACGAAAAATGATGTAACATTGAAGTAAATTAACAAGATTCGTCTTAAATAAATTTCAATAAATTCATTATCATCATTACATTACTGCAATTGCGATTTTTGTATTTGCTTTTAAATGAATTTATCTTTTTTGTGGTCTCGTCTTAGATTAAGGATTGGTTTTCTTTTATAACGGCAAATGCTTTTTTATTACGGCAACTATTGGATGCTTGTACGTGGTATCTTGACACTCAATGGCATCTTTCAAATTGTGTAACACACGCTTCGTTTTATTTTACAATTAAATTAATGAAAAACAAAATACTTACTGATAATGTGATCCCAGAGTATTTTCTATTTCTTATAGTACTATTTTTACAAAGTTTTTTTTTTGCCGAAACCCGGTATTTTTGTTTCAATTACTAGCAAAGTTTAACAGGACGAGTACGCCCACTTCGGCGTAGCATTATTTGCCTCACTTTGCGACTAGAGACCTAAGATCTCGTTAATTATTTATACGTCTACATAGACTGTCACAGCTGTGAAAACATTAGAAAAAATTGAGGTTGACACACACTAACACAAATTGACGTAGAAATTTCGAGTGTAAAAGGTAGCTTGTTACGCACTCTACAGTAATAAACCTGACTGTTTTCATCGGTTGTCTAGCAGTAAGGGCCGCTATCTATCTATCTAAGATTTTAATATAAGACCGCGAAATGTGATTAGTTGGTCATTTTTACGGTCGCGGGCGGCAGATTTTAAAAATAATAATTGTAATTGATACAAAGTCCGCATACGGTGAGTGACGTATGTCTTCTAGCTACCGCGGATCAAATGTTGTGAACCAGTTGGCTGAAATACAACTTATTTATGGCCGAACGTCCCAAAATAAACGATAGTTCTTCGTATGGGCTGATCTGTGGCAATCGCTGCATTAATAATTTAGATCTATCTGCCTAAGGAACAGGGCGATACACTAGCGTACTAAACAGTTGAGTTATTTGCGAAAACTGAACATTGTAGACTTCTTATCAGGCAATTCTGTTATGATCGTGGGGATTTTATTATAAGTAAATTGGGTATAGGTTTTACGTAATTTGTGTTTACTTTTGTCTAATGTTAAAATAATGCAGTCCGAACTTTAAAAACATAGATATTTTTCCTAGTAAACATAATATATTATTAACATTATTTAAATTTATCTATAATAACAATACTTAAAATTAATCTCTCTCGGGTTCCGTCCAAGCCAACAACAACAAACAAATTGAGCCAACCTTTCGAGTAACATATGGTTTGTAATTCTTGGTATGTCTTGTTCAACTCTCAGGTTGTGGCTTCATCTACAGGATCTACATTACAGTTGATAACCTCCTCAACACCAATATTTGCATATCCGGAAATTGTCTTGTGATGTCGCTCTTTCAAATCTAAACAATTCGTTATTTTACCGTCTCATAAGAAGTTATCACTTCAACAATAAATTCTTCGCTAAAATCATACTGAACAACATATTCCTAATTTAGTGAATCTATTTATCACCCCAGTTGCCACCGAAAACAAATACCAACTTTTAAAATAAAATCTACAAATAGGGTGGTAATCCATCGTATCTAAAATATATCAATACTTAATATTGCTAAACACCTAACAATATTACTATAAAGATATGCAAAAATAGTGCTATGTTCTTATAACGGAAGCTATCTTCCAAATATATGGCTAACAATAAATAACATTAATGTTTAACGAGCTTTTGTTAACCAAATAAAATAAAATATCTACCAAGTAATTAGTAACGTGTCAAAGATGCTTATAGATTATACCGTTAGTTAATAATTTATCGAATAGATAACTATTATTATAAATTGCCATCACGACCTTATATTATCGTTCCTTTTAATCACATTGGATTCGGATAATTTGTGTTTTTTAAGATGACCACAAGCTTAGTCCAGCTTTCTCTTTGCTGTTTCAATCTATAGGGTCTACCTATGGTATGGTGTAGAGGATATGGGACTCCTTAATTGGGTCCAGTTTCAGTGCAGTGTTGTTACTCCAACCAGCCCAGCTCCTTTCAGAAGTTTAGAACATTCTTGGGGATATTGATTCGCAGTCTTTTCGGTACGTTCTCTCATTTCCTATGATTTCAACCCCTTGATTAGGTAAGTACCAAGTGTATCTTCCAGGATTACATAAGTTCCCTTATCATCGTCAACCAGGCATACTCTCTACTGAACTTGGGGATATCTGTTACGCCGATTATGAAAAGGGTGTGTATCATATTCTAATATACGTTCACAAAAATCGTCACCTTTTTGCTATTAATAGAGATTTTCATTATTATAACACTAGAAATAAGGGATTGCTTGTAACTTATTCTGGTAGGCTTCATAAGATACATAATAGCTTTAAGGGTAAATGTATACACTTCTATAATAAAGTCCCAGCCACATTCTAAATATACCTGTAAGTTTTAGTTTTACATAAAATAATTGAGCTAGATTTTACACACGAAAGCGATATATATTATATAGAATAATGGATAAACGAGCGTCCGGATCACTTTGCAAGTGATTACCAACAGCCATGATATCTGAAACACCTGAGGTATCGCAAGATCGTTGCAGAGTCTAAACTGTTGTTTGGTTGTCTTCTCAACGTGGAATAATATCGGCCCGAAGTTCCTTACAAAATTTGATTACTTAGTACCTTAGTTACCTTAGACATCAAACAGACATTATTTAATTTATCTAAATTTGAGGCATTCACGAGTTACATTTGGGAACAAGATCTGGGAAGAGCCTTGTTATCCGAACAAGGCATCTTCAATACTAGCTTTAGAATAACAATGTATGTAATGCATCTAATTATTGATAACTAGAACAAATAGTATCGGACACAGCATTCATCCCTGCGGCACACCAGAGCCAAAGAATTAGGATCCAAGCCACAGCCACAAACGTAAATAATGTTTTGTATACTATGTCCAGTGAGGAAGCGGGTCAAATTGTAGTTAAGCAATTTTTGAGAATTGTGAATACGATAGGCAGACTAAATATTTATTTAATAGCAGTAGTGTTAGCTACTGTAGCCTAGCTAAGAAAAGAATTATATGTATTACAATAATTAAAACGATTTTAACAAAAAATCAAATCAAATCGTCACAGATTTGTTTTGAATCACTACTACCACGCTTCAAATGAGCTACATATGAGTTGAGCCCAGATATTAATTACTTTACAGTATTCAACTTATCGCTATCGCGAGATTGCACTATTCTGTAGAAACAATCTGCAAAAATTCACCCAATTTAGCAACTGTTTTAATTTGATTTAATTGCTTGAAAGTATGTTACCCATGCATAGGCATGAAATATAATTATTATGCTTATATATACAGATGACGCAATTCATGCCGTACGTAACTATTCATACTCAGTGAACACACTTTATTTATACGTGCTTGTAGTTTTTTTGGTATTAAAAACAAAACTTTCCTTTAATGCCTCGCCCAGTGTCGGAGTAATGGGTCTTGAAGTCTGGATCGATTGCCAATTCCACGGTCATCTGGAAGGCACTGCTCTGTGAACGGCTACATCACTTGGCGTTGCACAGAGACGTCGCTTCGTTAGTTCGTTGTGTCTTCTACCGCATTGATCACAGGGAGTGTTCCGAAGACCTCTGTGCTTGATTCCTGCCTCTAAATTCCACGACACGCCACAAATTAGAATATCATCCCCACCACTTGTATGTGTGGCGTTCCTCCACAGTGCGGTTTTCAAGAAACTTTCCTCCACGTGCCAACAAGCTGTGGAATGAGCTTTCTTGTACGGTATTTCCAGGACAATAGGACATGAGTATTGTACGATATTATTACATTGTAATCCACGTTTAATAAAAGCCCGCTGAGTTTCTTGCGCCTCTTCTTCTCAGGCCTGAGGCACACATTTTTGAATGGATGGTAGTTTTACACGTTCAGTAAGTGATTTTAGATAATATTTTGAATAAAAATACTTTAATTTAAACGATACAGCTACAATATTTTAACATACAGGTTACCAAGACATTAAGTTACCCATATTTATGAAATGTGGTGAAGGCAAATATAGATATTATTTTGCTTTTTTAATTGCATGTTGTTATTTCTTCAGCATGGAACCCCACATTCTCGACCCACAACTAGAACTTGTCCGCTTTTTTACATACTTTAACAAGACTATCAAGCCATTTGTTTCATTACCTCTTAACTCACGCGTATGTGATGTTTATGAGAAGATAATTTATTTTTAACTATATTGCTATGAGATATGTTTGAAATTGTTTATTTATAATTTAATATAAAAAAATGATGTAATGTTGATGTGGCTTGTTTCAGAAGTGATGCGTGGGGCGGCTTGCGGCGACGTGTGTCCCGCGCCCGCGCCTCTCCCTCGTCCAACCATCAACAGGTACCTACCTACACTAGTTTTGTTAAATTATATTATATCGAGTTACGTAGGTCCAATTTCGCGAAAGAGGACAATCGTCACTTCCAACTCGGATGGGCAATGGGTAAAATCTTCTCGTCTCAAATACCGAGTCTACATACAAAGGTTTTATATGGAATATTATATTCATATGGAACGCAAGCGTGGTCGCCAACTTTGGGCCTTATGAGGAAGCTCATGGTCGCTCAGAAGGCAATGGAGAGAGCTATGCTCGAAGTTTTCCGGCGAGACCGAATCAGAAATGAGGAAATTTGTAGGACAAAGCTCAGTGACATAGTCCAAATGATTGCAAAACTAAAGTGGGCAGAACACATAGTTCGACGGACAGATGGCCGTACCATACCGGAAGACGCAGTGTTAGTAGGCCCCCCCACAAGATAGACCGACGATTTGGTCAAGATCGCCGGAATACGTTGGACGAGGGCAGCGGAGGACCGATCGTTGTAGAGATATTTGGCCAGGCCTGTATCCAGCAGTGGACGTCTTCCAGCTTCCAGATTATGAGTATTAAATCAAACATTGTTTGATTAGTTTTCTCAATTCTTTGATGTAGCGTAGAAAACGCGTCATTGTATTTTCCTAGAAAGTTGAGATTTCCTAGATTGAAATACGCGCAGCAAAGTTAAACATCCTAACTTTATTTCACGTAGGGACCTAAGACCAAACTGAGGAATGGACATCCTTTCGAGGTGTCTCCAGGTCAATAGGACATGACCATAACACTTCCTTGTTCGATATTTCCATGACTGTACGACTAGGTAAGGAAAACGTGTACTAAGCATAAAGCCAGTAACGCTCTTGTGAATCGTCTAGTATTGTTGATAAGTACTTTGCGTCTGTAGCGTTATTATTTTAAAATTTACTTATAAAAGATCTTCTCTCTTACAGAACATCTGAAAGCAAGGATCTCCTCAGACAACAGCTGCTGTCTGCAAGCAAAGACAGTTACTCGGAAAAATCTGACACAGCCAAAGCGAAGCAGGTGCGAAATAGACAGAAGAACAGATGGAAACTCAAGTTCCATCATCAAGCCCTTCCCCAAGAGTACCTTGACCACTATGAACAAAGTCTACAGAAAAGTAAGAAGAAGTCACAAGATAAACCCAAGGATCAAAGTAATGACGCACATGTTACAAATGAAGCTTTCAAAATTTGGGCACAGAGGCTAGCCGGCGTTCAGAATGACAATGCGGCGATGGCGCCTCCTCCTCAAGTTCCTCTGTCCAAGCCGAAGGAAGATAAGAAGAAAAAATCTTCACCAATAACATCGAGTAGAGTTATCACGTACGATGACTTACCATACATGGGTGAAATGACGCTGAATAACTCCAAGCCAAGGCGTGGAAGAAAGCCCAAAAAGGCTGATATATGCCACCTAATATACGAGAACTATGGGACTGTAGTGCCAGGGCAACCGCCTCCTCAAGACAAGTTCGGCCCTATAACAGTAACCGCACTTAGACCAGACACTCCTGTCAATAACTCAAAAACAGATTTACAAAATAAGATTATTTCCAGCTTACTGGAGAGGAAAATTTCTCAAGAAAACAAAAGGCGACGGGAGAATCCATCACCGCCGCAATTCTGTAGTCCGGACGACCCAATGCCAGAAGCGCCACTCACTGCCGTGGGTCCCCTACACAGTGACGATGAACCCCTGAACCTTTGTATCAGAGACTTGCACGATCTGAAGATTGAAATACAAAAGAAGTTCGGCAATATTTATAGCTCGACTCCAGATATTAAAACTGAACAGGAAGAGGTAGAAAACATAAAACACGAACAGCCCAATGCAATATCTGTGATACAACGCAACACGAATTTGCCTCACACGGCGAGTAGTTCTCCCCAACTGTCACCACAGCCGCGCAACATCTCCCCCACACTCTCTGAGCCGGCACACTCAACAACCAACCTGGAGGAAAATGACAAGTTTCCTGCATACGTGTATTGGCCAAACGCGGGCATCTACATGCACCCTCTTGCTCTACAAACACAACTTCTGTACTATCAGAGGCTAGCAGCGGCCGGTCAGTTAGCGATACCTCAAAATGATAAACAAGTAACAACACCAACAAACAGTCCAGAAAGTAGCGACGAAAATAAAAGTAAACTCGTTCTCAAGCAGATATCTGATCTTTTAGATCCGAAAATTGCGAAACAAGTTGAACCAAAAAGTACAGATATGACCAAAAAGCGGGCGTCATCCAATTTGACTCAAGCACCGGTAAAGAGGAAGCGGTCAGCTATTTTCATCCCACCAGTGCCAGCAAAACATAACACCACGACGCCTACTACAGAAGTCAGCATTTGTAAATTTAAATTCACAGGAGGATCAAAGCCTTCTTTACAAGAGAAGAAAATGTTATCTGTTGATTCTGGAGGCAACTTTAGATACTATAGCGGCACGGGCAATAAAGGTAACAAGGGTTATGAATATTTGCAGCGAAACAACGAAAGGATCATACCTAATATTAAGCCATCAGTTTCTGTGCCAAAAGAACAGATTATATCAAACGATGATATAAGTAAGAAGAAGAGGAAATCAAGAAAGACGCTGCAGAGGGAAAAGCTGGAGCAGACCTTTAAGGAGAAAGGGTTTCTGATTCAGACCCAGCAGTTACAGTCAGCAGAGGGAGCGACGTATTGCAAGTTCCGACAGCTGCGGAAGTTCACGCGTTATCTGTTCCGGAGTTGGAAGGACTATTTGCCTGGCGAACTCGAGGATAGACAGACGCAGGAGGCAGTCGCAACACCACACAAAGATAACGCTTCGGAGTGGGGATAAACATTTTGGATAGAACGAAAATCTTGTTGAAAACCAAAGAAGCAGGAATTATACAACATCGGCAGCTGCGTTTATGACGTGAACCTTAGATAATTTATACATCTAGATAGAGCCTCTTGCTGCTAGATAACCAATGAAAACAGGCCAGGTTTATTACTTCCGTGTGCGTGACAAGCTACGTCTTACATTTGCGATTTATATCACTTTGTGTGCAAAATTGAGGTTAACTCTTAACCTCAATTTTTTGGACGTTTTCACATCTGTCACAGTCTATTTTGACGGATAAATGATCTAAGACTTGAACCAATAAATATTCAAGAGATCGGTGGGCTCTGGATACTATTTTAGAATAATTTACGCAGTAATGTAAAGTGAAGTCATGCTTTTTCTACTACTATTGTTATTGTTAACCACTTTTTGAGTTTACTGTTAAGCATTTGGTGTTGCCCGTACTACATATTGTGTTGTATTTATTAGACTGTGCTGCTTGTCAGCTAATATTGATATTGCATTTAACAAATTGATTTAAATCATATTAAATCCGTCCAGATGTTGGTTTTATATAGATTGATAACTGTATGATATAAAATTGTACAGTTTCAAACTATCGATGCTTAGTTTTCAAAATGATATTATATATTACATATTAGGATATGATGACTAGGAGGAAATTAATTTGTAAAATCTTCCTACAGTGATTTTTATTGAAGATTGTGTGGTTTGTGTTAGCTTTTATAATACAGACTTAGAATAATATAGATGGAACAAATAAGACTTAATGAGTCGTACACAATCAGATGGTATGGAATGCAATAATGTCGCAGTAATTTAGGACTAAATGAGCGAAGCATCGTTGGTAAAGTTCTTATTTATAAAAAAGAGATGGAAAAAAACATAAGGGCTATATTTCACCGGTCAAGCCACTGTGCCGTGTCTGTTAGCTACCAAAATAGACACGGCGCCTATTTCTGCCGTGAAGCAGTAATGTGTAAGCATTACTGAGTTTCAGTCTGAAGGGCGTCGTAGCTAGTGAAATCACTGAGCAAATCAGACTTAACATCTTATGTCTCAAGGTGACCAGCGCAATTGTAGTAGCGCTCAGAATTTTTGGGTTTTTCAAGAATCCTCAGCAGCACTTTATTGTAATGGGTAGGGCGTATCAATTACCATCAGCTGAACTTTCTGCTCGTGTCGTCCCTTATTTTCATAAAAAAAATACACTATACAGAATAATGACGCGTTCGAATTGTCCGTTTGGTTGCGCAACTATTACGGACACCAGGTGAGTAACTCCCTTTAGAGCTGTATATATTTTGTTAGTAGCGCCGACTGGTTGCGCCTTGTCTTGTCTCGCTGAAATATAGCCCTTAAGTTCCCATCTAGTCTGACCTTGTTGTGATCAGCGCCTCTTTACCATAGTAAATACTTCATTAAAAATAATCAATAAATTATTTCAGCGTATTTGCCTCATAAGAAGCTTACCATGTGCACACCATAGTTTATACTATTGCATTCAAAGTTTCAGTCAATATTGAGTAATCTCAAATTTTTCATTGCTATTTGATCTGTCTATGTTATTCTAAAGTCTGAGTACGTCAAGTACAAATTGTATGTAAATATTAGTTATTCTAGTCACTATGTTAAGTTAATATTGTTATCTTGCTAAATAAAACAACTATTTATGAATAATATTTATTAAAAATGTGATTTCAAAAAATGCAACAAGAATGTAAAACGATAATATATAACATATAACCAAAGTTTTTATTTTTATTGTTTCGGAAGACATTGTAATACATCTATTGTAATAAAGCAAAAAAAAAATAATAGTTGGTCCCAAATCTTCAAAATCTGTTATATTTCGACATGAAGCCAAATATGCAGTTGAAAATATTTTTTATCCACTGATTATATATCAATTTCAAAATACTTTATTGGGAATGTTAACATGGAAAACAACAAAATAAACAGTCTTAATATTGTCAATAAAAATTGGAATAATTTTTTTTTGTAAATATACTTGGAAACATAAATGATTCAAATATCGATTGGAAGTCTGCTTTTAAAGAAAATATATGAAAACTAAAACTACCCTCATATCAAACCTACCTTACTCCATAAGGCACACATTACCCTTACATTAATATAAAGTACATATTATATCAAATAGACAATATCATAACATCAAGAATAATATAAGAATATTAGGAAGGAACGTTACACAACAGACATCCAATTTACGGAATGTACGATCCAAGTTTTCACAATTATATGATTCATTTTATTCCCTTAAACTAACATTTACTTAACTATAGTTGTGTTGTTCAACAACAATTATGTAAATAACTAACAAGTTATTCAACATAATGCAACATGTGTGTGTGTTAGTTAAATGAAACCCAATTGGCTATGTTCAGTATTGTGTATGATGAATGTGTATAAACTTGTGTAACGGCACGAATAAATGAGACATTTCATTACGTATTCAAGTGAAAAAAATGAGTGGTTGTTTTTTTGTGAAAGAGGAGGGCAAACGAGCGTACGGGTCACCTGGTGATAGGTGATCACTGCCGCCCACATTCTCTTGCAACACCAGAAAGGAATCACAGGAGCGTTGCCAGCGTGCGTGTGTATGTGTGTGTACGTAAGAGAACATAAGCCAATGGGGTAGTACGTTGTGAGCGTTTGTGCGTGTGTTTACAGTCTCAGCAGGCGGTCGACGGCGCTGACGATGTGGTTGGCAGAGATGCCGTAGCGGTCGAGAAGCGCGTTGGGCGGGCCCGAGCGAGGCACCTCCCGCACGCACAGGTGTTGTACCACCACATCGCGCTCCAACGCTAGCGCAGACAGCACTGCTTCACCCAGACCACCTGTCGACGCACACAATTGTTATAAACCGTTTCAGACTTCACATGCGCTTGGTTACCACAGATGATCTTGTCATGCAGTAAATTTTAAAGACAATAATGGACGCGACGAGCAGGAATTGATACGTCTGCCCATTTAAATGCAGTGCTCCGGCTACAATGGCACCTTTAAACCGGAACACAGTAATGCTTACACATTACTGCTTCACGGCAGAAAAAGGCGCTATTTTATCCATAATCTAGCCGGTATCCTGTGTAAAGGAGCCTCCCTCATGCATCGCACCCGCTGCATTTCTCGCCATATTGGAACTAAGGTCAGTTGTCCGCCTAAGCTCAGACGCACGCACGCATGATTTAATCCGCACCGCTCCACAACTCGCAAATATAACGCTTCGCGAAACGAATAGTGAAATAGTGAGGGACAAACACTTGGATACCAATTGGACTACACAAAAGAAATTTTTACCAGTGGGAGGCTCCTTTGCACAGGATGCCGACTAGAATATGGGTACCACAACGGCGCCTATTTCTGCCGTGAAGCAGTAACATATAAACATTACTGTGTTTCGGTTTGAAGGGCGCCGTATCTAGTGAATTTACTGGGCAAATAAGACTGAACGTATTATGTCTCAAGGTGACGAGCGCAATTGTAGTGCCGCTCAGAAAATTTGTGCTTTTCAAGAATCCTAAGCGACACTGCATTAATTATGAGCAGGGCGTATCAATTACCATCATCTGAACGTCCTGCTCGTCTCGTCCCGTATTTTTATAAAAAAAAGGACCGGATTAAGTGTCGCCAACAGTGCAGCTTCATCAGTTCATAGTCCTTTAATTCAGTCCAGTTTTCGCTATTGTTCCTCTGAAGTACGGCTGTATTGCTTAGCTGACAGTGTTATTCACAGTTGGTATACGGACCTGCCTGGTAGTGGTCCTCTACGACGAGCACGTGGCCACCTGCGACCCGCGCGTGCTGTATCACGGCTGCCTCGTCCAACGGCTTCACCGTGAATGGGTCCAACACACGTGCGTTCACACCTGCAAACAAATACCAACACACAAAACTATAGCAGCCAAATAAGATGATAAATGAATTGGGCCTCCCTTCCATACTTCATGAAACTGATTGCTTATTGAATGTTATAGTGAGTAACAAAAAAGGTTTCTT
The DNA here is from genome assembly GCF_905404315.1 of Leptidea sinapis. Classification (NCBI taxonomy): domain Eukaryota; kingdom Metazoa; phylum Arthropoda; class Insecta; order Lepidoptera; family Pieridae; genus Leptidea; species Leptidea sinapis. Next base: position 14,076,901 of record NC_066266.1, read on the forward strand.
ATTAAGTCACATAATTACGTTTTATTGGTGTTAAGTGATCACCGCCGCCCACATTCTCTTGCAACACCAGAGAGGAATCACAGGAGCGTTGCCAGCCATATCGTCTCGCAAAGAACAGGGTAGTTCATTCCACAGTTTTGTAGTACGTGGAAGAAGGCTCCTTAAATACCACACTGTGGAGGACCGCACACATCCAGATGGTGGGGATGATATCCTAACTTGTGGCGTATCGTGCGAAGGTAAAATTCGATGAATTCGACTTGATCAAATTTTTGCCAACACCCACCTTTCTGCTGCAGGGTGTCATACGCCGCGAGAGCCTCGTGCAGGGTCACGCCGGCTCCAATCAACAACACACGGTCGTTAGCACTCGAGCGCACCAGCTTAGCTTGTCCCACCTGAAAGACACAGAACCTATTAGCACCTTCCACCAATTAACGTGATTTCAAAAATAGTAAAAAAAAGGTCTTATTACATAATATTTTTTCAACAGTTGGAGGCTCCTTTACACAGGATGCCGGCTAGATTATGGGTAACACAACATGGAAATTATGTCTCAAGGGGTGACCAGCGCAATTGTAGTGCCGCTCAATCCTGAGCGGCACTGCATTATAATATGCAGGGCGTATAAATTACCATCACATGAACGTCGGTCGTCTCGTCCCATATTTTCATAAAAAAAATCTTCATTTAATAAAGTAAATAAAATTGAAATTATTATTTCAAATGCAACATTATTGTGTATGTTAATTGGAGCGAATTTCCAGTAAAAGAATTGCGACAAATGTTTTTCAACCCAACCTCACACCTTATTTGAATGTTGTTATGAATTATGACGTCATAGTTCACGCTCACCAAGTACACCACAATGTTAGGCATTGCAGAGACCGCGTCTTTTATTTTTTCAGGGTTAATATTTACTAATATTTACAAATAATGATGAACATAAACTATTAATAAGTAGTAAGTGAACTGTATAAATACCACTGGACAGGCTGTTCCATATGTTTGACAGCAAATGTTTTGTGCCTATTTGAAGCGCCACTCGCGAGTGTCCAGATAACTAATTTTGACATATAATACAAATGGCTGTGAAGGAACGCACAATACTCTGAAGTATTTTTGCATTTTGAAATATTTCGATAGATTTCCTTGTTAAATATACTTCAGCAATCATCATTGCACATATACTAGAAAACAGAATGTCATACATGAAAATTACTCAATATCTGGAACATCAACAACAAGAGTATCATCCATTAAAGATCTCGGAGTCATCTTTGATTCAAAGCTTCTATTTGATCTACACATAAACAATATAATCATTAAGGCTAATAAAACATTAGGGTTTATCATAAGGATGTGTTCGGAACTAACATCAATTAAACTGATGAAAATATTATATTGTGCTTACGTTCGTAGCCATCTAGAATACGCATCTCAAGTATGGAATCCAGTTTATAATGTGTACATTAACCGCATTGAATCAATACAGAAAAGATTCATACGTTACTTACAATTCCGTACAAAAAACTATTACCATAATTACATGTCACGCTGTCAAAAATTTCATTTTTTGCCTCTCCAAGAAAGACGACGTGTTGCAGACATTACTTATATACTAAATATAGCAAACGGTAGAGTTAACTGTGCAGAACTGCTAGAGCAGATTGGCTTACGAACCACTGTCAGCTCCCAAAGGCGGGGCAACCTACTAGAAATACAATCAGCGTAATTAAAGACAGAACAGTTTTCTTATAAGAGCATGCAAACTTTATAATGAAGTTAATAGTGAATACGATCTTGACTTATTCAAGACGACACCATTTCAATTTAGAAGTCAAGTAAATAAAAACTTTTTTTTATATTAAGCAAGGTAGGTTATATAATATTATATTTAATGTAGGTAAACGACTATACACAATAAATTGTTATTATTTGTGAAAACTTGTAAATAGCTATCTGCTGTATAATAGATTAATTTTTAATATGTATCTAGCTGTAAGTTTTCTAAAGTTGTAAAATAAAATAAATAAAATAAAGTACCAATTTTTTTTTGTAAATAGTTTTCCTATTGAAGTTTGTTTAGCTGAGGTCGTCATCACTAGTTTTAGTACCGCAAACTCTCGGTACATGGCCAACAGCGCCCAAATGGCGAATATCAAACAGGCACAAAAGCACTATAACATCCGCCAGTCCAGTGGTACATAGTAGAGGTCAGTGTTGCATACACAAATTCCGTGCTACTCATCCGTCTGTATACACATGTACACTCACCTGGAACTGCGCGTCGTTCTCATAGATGACAGCAGTGTTGGGTCGCGACGTACGGATGTAACAGATGCCTCGCGTGTTTGCCGCTAACTCCACACTACGCTCCGTAGACACGGCATCACTGGACAACAAATATTTTTTATGTAAAAGGAAGACAAACAAGCGTACGGGTCACCTGGTGTTAAGTGATCACCGCTGCCGACATTCTCTTGCAACACCAGAGGAATCACAGGAGTGTTGCTGGCCTTTAAGGAAAGTGTGCTCGCTTTTTTTGAAGGTACCCATTCCATTCTTTGTAGCACACACGCACTCACACAGCTTTGTAGTACGTGGAAGAAAGCTCCTTGAAAACCGCACTGTGGAGGACCGCCACACATCCAGATGGTGGGGATGATATCCTAATTTGTGGAGTGTCCCAGTGAGCTAGGAATCAGGTGAAACAGCTCTTCGGAACACTCCCCGAGACTAAAATTAAGACTTAAATAAAAATACCCGAAAATTGCTAATGCACGCCCCCACCATCTTTTTTGTCAGCCCCTAACCAACAATCAAGTCCGTTGGCATCACTACATAATGTTTTAAATAGAAAATGTTCAGTGGGCAGGGCACATAGTTCGACGGGCAAATGGCCGTTGGGGCATTAAAGTACTCGGCAACCACATACTGGAAGATGTAGTGTTGGCAGGCCCCCCACAAGATGGACCCACGATCTGGTCAAGATCGCCGGAATACTTTGGATGAGGGCAGCGCAGGACCGATCGTCATGGAGATTTTTGGGGTAGGCTTTTGTACAGCAGTGGACGTCGTCCGGCTGATGAATATCATCAACATGATGGTACTCACGAAGGATAGAAGACAGTCGCAGTGGGCACAGCACGGAACAGCGCCAAGTCTTCCAGACCCATCTGCGAGGGTCCGTCTTCTCCGATGCTCACGCCGCAGTGAGACCCGACCAGGTTTATGTTGGACTGGCTTATGGCGCCCATGCGAATCTGTACAACGAAAACGACATATTAGTTACAGTCAGTGACATATTTATACATACAGGCTAAGATAGGATAATATTTAATTTATTATGGAAATGTAAATAAATAAAAAAACGTTTATTTTCAGACAACTATAATCCATCGATTGTTAGTAAACTTATAATCTAATTATTGTATTAGTAATTATATCTACAGACACACATATGATTATTTATTTTTATTAAATAGCCTACAATACTGACAGTCATTGCTTTTTTTATGGAAAAGGATGACAAACAAGCGTACGGGTCACCTGGTGTTAAGTGATCACCGACACCCACATTCTCTTGCAAAACCAGAGGAATCACAAGAGCGTTGCCGGCCTTTAAGGAAAGTGTACGCGCTTTACGCTGAATATGTGCCGGTCCTTCACAGTGCGCTTTTCAAGGAGCTTTCATCCACGTACTACAAAGATGTTGAATGAACTTCCTTGTGCGGTGTTTCCGGGTCGATACGACATGGTAACCTTCAAAAAAAGCGCGTACACCTTCTCTAAAGGCCGGCAACGCTCCTGTGATTCCTCTGGTGTTGCAAGATAATGTTGGTGGGGGTGATCACTTAACACCAGGTGACCTTACGGCTCGTTTCTCCTCCTCTCCCATAAAAAAAATAATTCGTAACCTTGTTTACAGCCGTAGGCTTAGTGTTCTAATTTTTTTTTTTTTTTTTTTTAATATATTTATTTAAAACTTTACATATTTATATAAATAAAGCAGCAACCAAAAATCACGAAGATTTGTCCGGATTGCTAACATGAGTTGAGTTCGCAATGATACTTAAAATAAGATCAGAAAAAACTTAAGTAAGTACATACACAAGGTTTACAAGCAAAGCATCATTAGATCAGGTTCGCATTCAACCGGTCATCGTTAATTCATATCTCTATGCGAAAGCGGGACACTGCTATCTTTCGATCGCGCTATTCCGTCGCACACGCACAGCGATATGTCTATTCGCTCGGCCGGTGGGCGGTGACAAAGAACCCGATGTTTGACCCACTTAGAATGTAAGCTACAGGGTGTTCAAAAATTGCAATTTTAACTTATCTCTAATATTTTTTCTGGTGATGCTAATTTTTACAGATGGATCAATATCATTTAATAGCCGAGGAACCAAATATTGTGTTGTGCGCGAACCATAAATGTTATTGCACTTTAATGTTTTTAAGTGATTATTTGTGATTTTCCTAGTGGTTATTTTATGACAAATTTTACTTTGAATTTCATGATTGAAAAATTGTTCCTTAAGAAGACAATAATTAAATTTTGTGTGTATTGGTAAGATTTTACAGTGCCTGAAGAGATCGTTATATTCATTCGCTTTATGTTGTTCTTTTACTACTGGGGAGACTATTTCTTTAATTATCCTAATTTGCATGTTTTGTATTTTATCTAGGTAGGTCTTAAATGTTCTGCCATAGCTGGTAATACCATAACTTATAATGGAATCGGCTAGTGAGTTATATAATAATAATAATATTTTATATGGTATTCTACCCTTTATTAAAATTAAATTGGCTAAAAATGCTCTGAGTTTGTCACATACAGTATTGATATGGGGGAGCCAGTTAAAACAACAATCGATAACTAAACCCAAGTACGTATGATTTTCAACAGTTTCAATAGTGGGACAGCTACATATTTGTAGCTTTTGATGAAAACACATATGGCAATGCGCCTTAAGCTTCTTGATTGTGTCATAATTAGTTTTAAGATATGGTGATCGAATATGCATCAATTTCGTTTTATCGGCATTGAGGACAAGCCTATTGTCGTGGCACCATTTGTTAAGGCGGTCGAAGTCAAACTGAAGGTTCTCAAGTGCTTGTTCAATGTTTCTATCAGCGATTACAAGACAAGTGTCATCAGCGTATTGATATGATGTACAATGCTTCAGTATATTATTTATATCATTGACATACGCGATAAAGTGTATTGGGCCGAGCACTGATCCCTGTGCTGTTCCTTCAGTAACTGATAAAACATCACTCTTGGCATCTTCTATTTTAACATAGAATGACCTATTTTTGAGATAATCCTCACACCAATTTAGGGTCGGGCCTCTGATTCCAGAGTTTCCAAGTTTCGAAATCAAGCATTCGTGATTTAGAGTGTCAAATGCGCGCGAGAAGTCAATAAAAAGGACAAAGACGTGTTTGCGATTACCTAAGTGACCGTTAATTTCATCACTGAACTTGGAGAGCAGCAGCGAAGTACTTTTGAGTGGTTGAAAACCATACTGGTTTTTGCTAATAATATCATGGTTGTGATAAAACGATTGAATCTGATCACTGAGGTACTTCTCAACAATTTTATCTATAGATGATAAGAGGGAAACAGGACGATAGTTAGAAACATCGTTCTGTTTCCCTTTTTTATGCACTGGTCTCACGCAACTTTGCTTTAATTCCCTCGGGTACTTTCCGACTGCAAAGCTGACGTTTATTAAATGCGCTATAGATGAGGATATTTTCTTTGCGATACATTTGACATCTCTAATTTTTATGCCATCACCACCTTCAGCCTTTCTATTATTTAACCTGGATATTAACTTCTCGATTCTTAAGGGTGTTGCATTTTTAAAGCGAAGAGAGACGTTAGCATCCATTTTATATTCATCTGGATCTAAAAGTTTAATCGGGCAAGAAGGTACCATAGCCTTGACAGCATTTCGGAATTCTTGTGCAAACTTGTTTGCAATAACTTTGTGAGACTGTTGACTGTAGTCAAAAGCCTTAGAAACTATTTCATCTATCGATCTACTAACCCTGCCGCAAATATTATTAACGATCTGCCAAAGTTTTCTAGGATTTTTCATATTTTTATTTATTTCATTCTGATAATATCTGTTCCTACTTCTTTCAAGGGTCTTATGAATTTTATTCCTAATCTGATTATACTCTAGTCGAAGACATTTGTTTGTCGGATCTTTTTTCCAACTGTTGAAAAGGGCGTCCCTTCTATCAGTCATTTGTAGCATAAATTGCTTCACCCAGGGTTGTTTCGGTAGTTTATTGATGCGTTGCGATTTAAATTTTAAGGATTTGTTATAAGCTAAAGTAAAATTAGATTTTATGAATTCGTAAATTTTTTCAGGACATGAAATATTTGTCGTATTCAACCACTCAATATTATTTAGTTCCTCGTTTACAATTTTACTGTCACAGTACTGCATTTTACAATTATATTTTGTAGCACGCTGTATATTACTTGTAGCTTCGCATGCCAACAGAATGACGCGGTGATCCGCCAGAACTGTATCGACTGCGGCCGTGCACGGACTCAATGAAATTAACTTCGTAAACAAGTGGTCAATGCACGATTTTGTAATTTTATTTAATCTCTTTTCAATTCTGGTATAGTCAGTTATACCTACATTGAATCCGCGCTCGGAGAGCATATCGATGTACATATTTCTTATGGAATTGTTGGTTTTTAGGTCTATATTAGCATCGCCGAGAATAATTGTGTTTGTGTTCGAGTATCTATCTATAACCTGTGAAAGTTCATAAACAAAAGTGTTTTCGTTTGTATGTGGTGGTCTGTAAAATGCACACAGTGTCACGACGATTTTATCCGCTGTTACTAAATTACCGAATAACATCTCAAAACTTGTCGTTGTTATGGTTGTTAGTTGAGTGAATTTAAGATAACTTTTCACATAAATTATTATTCCACCACCTCGTTGCTAATCGCGTTCTACTTCAATGGTTAAATCGGGGCTTAAAATTAACAAATTTGTTTAGGTATCAAATATTCGCTCTTATAACGCACTAAAGTGTAAATGATACGATAAAAACCTTGTATGAATGCTACTGCCCATATCTGCCAACGGTGGCAGTGTGAGTACGACAAACAGTTATTATATGCACTTGGATGTTAGAATTATATATTACAAATAACTCTATATTTGACAGCAAATGCAAAATAAAATAATAATAAGTATGTGTGTGAGTGTACCTGGTCGAAGGTCCTGGTGAAGAAGGCTGCGAAGGTAGAAGCGAACACGACCGCACGGTCACGGCACGCCATCCCAGTGGCCACGCCCACCAGCGTCTGTTCAGCGATGAAGCACTCTACGTATCTGTGATACAATTATGAGCCATAAATTACGTATCACGTATTTCATCATAATTTGACCCCTATCCAGACCTTGCATCATTTGTGAGACCCTCTCTACCCTACCTAGTGTGATATCACATATTTTACAATTAGAAATTTATGAAATTAATACAGCAGGGTTCAGATTTTTTTTTTGTATTTCCATTTAATCTGTTTTCTCTTGCAATTCTTTGATTTGAGTAACCACTTAGCTATCAACATTGTCACTACTTTTCATAGCTTTCTATAATGTGTTATCTACTACTACTACTCCAGCGAAGGATGCATGTATAAATGGTGTGTGAATGTAGAATAACAATTTTTTTAATGAAAGTAACGCGAAACATCTCGCAATTTCAATGTTGCGTTTGGAGAGGGGACTGCTAATGAACGTACAGTGCAATTTTGGTTTAAACGCTTTCGTGATGGAAACTTTGATTTGAAGTACGAACCAAGTGGAAGACCGCGTCCAAAGGTGAATAACAATAAATTGAAAGAGATGGTGAAAGCCGATCCGAGCCAAACTACACAGGAATTAGCGGCATGGCTTAACGTTAGCCTACCAACAATATTGATCAACAGAAAGAAACGTGTGTTGAAACTTGTGTGGCCTTGTTGAATTAATATTTCTATACTTCTGTAGGAATATTGTATCGAATTGTGACATGCGATAAAAAGTGAATCTTACGATAACCGTAAGCGAAAAATGCAATGGCTGACTCCAGGTCACATTTTTCTCACAGATAGAAAACATTAGATATAATTTTGGCAAAGTTATACACTTTACAATTCACCACCATTTCGTAATGGCAATTAGGCGTAAGATTATTTTAATTTCTTTCTTTGTAAAGTGTTACAGCTAAAATACTCAAGTCATGACTTACAAAAGAAAGTTAAAAATAAATATAAGTCAATTGAGAATATACAATAGTTTTCTCATTTGCATATTGATGTATTGACACACCATAAGTGAATAAAAGTGTAAAGTATTATGTAAACTAAGCTAGGATGAATCATATAAAAACTAAATTTTAACAACATTGCATTCCCAGGTTAGGACCGGACAGGATTGTAAGTAGGGTGTAAGCATGACGGGACCAGCCATCATCTTCATATATATTTTAGGGAAGAAAATGACCAGACACACGACATGAAAAGATCATTGTATGAATGCTACTGCCCATATCTGCCAATGGTGGCAGTGTGAGTACGACAAACAGTTAATATATGCACTTGGATATTAGAATTATTTATTACAAATAACTCTATATTTGATAGCAAATGCAAAATAGATGGTAAATATTAAATAAAAGATGGAAAAAAAAAATACAACAAGATGCAACAAAAACAAGAGTTATTGAGTACAGTAGATGAATCAATCCACACTATTATTATTAAAGGAATGAAATTATCTCATTTTTACCTGTCAGGGTAAGCAGCCTTCAGTTTGTCACTGAATGTCGAATTCTTTGTGTCTCCGTCCAAAGCGATAACTCTGTAAAACATAACAAATATTAATTATTGTATTTAATTTTAAAATTTGCCATAGGGAGATACAATAAGATGGTAAAAGAAATGAAGCTACATCAGTTGGTAAAGGGGCTTTGGCATGGGGAGAAGAACTGATAAGAAACTCACGGACCATCTTTAAAATAATGTAACAATTTAGCCTATTTAATATAAGATAATACAATTTCAGGTGGCCTGTGCAGAACCAAACAAGACCATGCATCATCCTCTATATATTATGTAGAGGTATACTATACAGATAGATATAGTATAGTAAATCTTAAGTTCGTTGTGTTTACAACAGAGCCCTTTTTGGGTCAATTAAGTGTGTATGGAAGAAGAGATTCATGAGAAAAACGTACAAATTAGTGTTTTCTTTCATGAAAACGTGTTCTGCAAAGGTCACGAAACGTCGCGTTAGACGTTAAAACTTTACTTACTTACTATTATACTTAGACTATTTTTGTATATAATATATTGAACTAAGCTCAATCTATTCAAAAGCTCTTCATAAAAGATAATTAGAAATATATTTCTCTTTTGAATTTAAATCGAAGGAAAATTCTAGTTAAAAATTGATAAGGTGCTACCTTCAAGGGAAAAAAAAAATTGATTTTGACTTTATCCAAAATACATTTTGTAATCAGTTAAAAGTGTAGTAAAGTTTTATCTTTCAACACAGAGATAAGTGTTATAGAAGTAAGTTTTCTAAGCATATAAGGCTTACTTGTAAATTGCTATACTAAAGTGGAAGTGGATCACTTTTATAAATATTTAAAAAAATGCTTAACTGAATAAATTTTTAAGTAAGAATATTGAAGTAACTTACTTCTTCTTCTAAGTATGTTGATTTATAACGGAAACTTAAATTTATTGTATGATTTGCTTTTCTTACCAAAAACCTTGATGTAATTTTGAATAAAGGTAGTCAGTTAATAAATTAGTCATTGTTGGTATTTTATAAGTAGGAATCTTAGATCATAATAGGTATAGATAGACTGTGACAGCTGTGAAAACGTCGAAAAAAATTGAGGTCGGCAGCTAACCTCTAATTTGATCAACACATGCAAATTGCCAGTGTAAGATGTAGTTTGTCATGTACACTAAAGTATTAAATATAGCCTGGACAGTTTTATCTAGACGTATAAATTATTTAATGTAAGAACTTCAATATGATTGTAAATTGTACGGATATGAATCAATGTATGAATGCTACTGCCCATATCTGCCAACGGTGGCAGTGTGAGTACGACAAACAGTTAATATATGCACTTGGATATAAGAATTATTTATTACAAATAACTCTACTGTTACCATAAAGTGCAATGAGAATGACAATGTGTTGTTAGCCTTTAAGTTATGTGATGGAATTGAACGAGTTTCATGATGTGTGTAAACAAAAACTTAAGTTACACTGGCTTTTTTAGTTATATTTACCATCATGATGATTAAATATAGAAATATTTATACAAATGATTTAAGTTTTCTTTAGTGTTAATTCCGCCAATATTTGTTTTTTAAAAAAACTTAAACTTAAATCATTTGTATAATTATGGATTTCCGCAAAGTAACGCCTAATTCAATAAATAGAAATATTTAATAATTGAAAATTATCATGATCAAAATCTTTTATGACAATAAGGGACGAGACGAGCAGGACATTCAGCTAATGGTAATTGATATGCCCTACCCATTACAATGCAAGGCCGCTCAGGATTCTTGAAAAGCTCAAAAATTCTAAGTGGCACTACAATTGCGCTCTTCACCTTGAGACAAGATGTTTAGTCTCATTTGCCCGGTAATTTTACTAACTACGGCTTCAGGCCGAAACGCAATAATGCTAACACATTACTGCTTCACGGCAGAAAAAAGAATACATAATCTGTGCAAAGGAGCCTCCCAAAGACTTAACTCCACTGCTGTAGATACTATTTTATGTAGTCGACTGTACCTCAGGTTGGTGTCTGCTATCTTCTTGAGCGCGGTCCCGTATGCGAGCCGTGTGGCGAGCAGTTCTCCGAGCTTGTAGGCCGGCGGAGATGACAGCGTGACGTCAGCGAGGTGCACCGCAGGCGCGGGTGCGGCCGGCGGGCTCACACGCACACTTGGCGACGCGTTCTTTATCTGCGACTGAAGGTGCTGCGGGAACATACCGAGTTATTACAACACTCCGTGAAGCACCACTATAGTCGTATCTCTCTATATTTTTTTTAAATAAAAATAAGGGACGAGAGGAGCAGGACGTTCAGCTGTTGGTAATTGATAAAGGCATAAAAGGCATTTATTTTCATTTTCAGTCATAATATTTATGTCTTTAAATTTTTCATTGAGAGACTGATACCCATTACAATTCAGGGCTGGTCAAGTTTAAAGAAAGTGTTGTTAAACACTTAGCTGGTACTCAATCTGCATTTGTCAAATAAATAGTTTTTCTTTTTTTTCGTCTTCATTATTTTCATTATTTTAATAAGTTAGTTATAATTTGTACTCTCATTTTTTATTTTTTTGTTTTTATTATAGCTTAGATAGTATTAGTTCTATTTTTCAGAAATAATTAGGGAGTATTTTTTGTAATTTTTATGTTCACCATAATTGTCGTATACTTTAGAACTACTAATTGTAACATTAGATTAAGAAAATTGTATTGTATATGATGTGATGTGCTTTAATTAATAAATAAATAAATAAATTCAGTGCCACTCAGGATTTTTGAAAATCCCCAAAAATTCTGATCGACACTACAACCGGAATTACTGGACAAATGAGACATAAGATGTTAAGTCTCATTTGCCCAGTAATTTCAAACAGGCCAGATTTAAAGTATTACATCTGGCCTGTTTTCATCAGTTGTCTAGCAACAAAAGGCTATATCTAGACTTATAAATTATCTAATGTAAGAACTTCAATATGATTCTAAATTGTAGGGATATGGATAATTGTATGAATGCTACTGCCCATATCTGCCAACGGTGGCAGTGTGAGTACGACAAACAGTTAATATATGCACTTGGAAATTAGAATTATTTATTACAAATAACTCTACTATTAGCATAAAGTGCAATGAAAATGACAATGTGTTGTTAGCCTTTAAGTTCTGTGATGGAATTGAACGAATTAATTAATTATTTAATTTTCTTCCACTGAATATATCACAGAGTGTTCAAAGGAGTTCCTCTCCTTCGAACATTACATGAATTTCATGATTTTATGACCCTCCTACCTAGTGAGATGGCACTTGTGTGTCAGCTTGATGTGTTAACATGCACTACCAACTTCATGAACTGCCATAAGATATCTCAATTAATAACATTTATTTAACTACTGTTAATATTTGAATACTATTTAACATAATTATCATTATGATTATAAATAACTATAATAGGATATCATAGTTAACTTAGTAGTTAGTACATTAGTTTCCACAGCATCATGCGTACGGTATATTACTATGGGGTCATGCTGCTGACACTGATATAGTGTTTGCTCTGCAAAAGAGAGCTGTTCGTGCTATATATCAGCTTGGTTATAGACAGTCTCTCAAAGAAAAATTTAAAGAAATAAATATAATGACTGTTCATTGTCAGTACATTTATGAAAATTTAATATGTGTTCACAAAAATCGCCACCTTTTTGCTCTTGATAGTGATTTTCATTATTATAACACTAGAAATAAGGGATTGCTTGTAACTAATTCTAGTAGGCTTCATAAGATACATAATAGCTTTAAGGGTAAATGTATACACTTCTATAATAAAGTTCCAGCCACTGTTCAGGCATTATCTATAAATAAATTAATTAAATTAAATTTTTTATAAAAAAAATGGCTCTGTCATAAATCCTATTACTCCACTGCTGAATATCTAAACGATCGAACAGCCTGGGACTAGATTGTGAATATTTTATAGCGATAGAAATGACTACAATAATGCCACCTCGAACTATTGTGAATTCTAAGGGGTAACACTGACCAAATTGTATCGAGTCATTTATTATAATAATAATTATTAGTGTAACTCTTGTATTTTATATTTCACTTCACTTTCAACAATGCCCCTACATTTATACCTTTTCATAATCTGTTAACTTCTTGTTTTCTTTCCATGTTATAATAGTATTATTTAATAATAAATTTTATTGCACGATATTACATCATAATCATATTTTTATTAAAAAAAGGAACCCCGTAGAGTTTCTTGCGTCCGTTCTTTTCACACGAAGCGGCCAACTACACTGTAATGCGACGTTGCATGATGGTCTGTTACAATCTTGTTCAAGCTATAGAACTAAGTCGCATGGTATTAGTTTTTGGGTTTTTTGGCCACTACAGGAAGAAAGGATCTGTTGACAAGTGGGAGTGGCCTGCGGTTGTTGTAGGTCATTGAATCATATTATAAACCAGTACAACAGTTTCATGGTGTGACTAAATTATTCAGTAAATTTACCTTGATAATTTTCTCTCCCTCAGCACCAAGTGCCTTTCCGTGCCAATTGTCCTTATCCTCGATGTCGGGAAACCCGCGACCCTTGTATGTCTTAGCGAGCAGCGCTGTGGGTTTGCCGGTCACCGATGCCGCCTCATCAAAGGCCTTCACCAGCTCGCTTACGTCGTGGCCGTCTACTACGATGGAGTGGAGGCCGAAGGACTTTACGCGTGCATCGTATACATCCATCTGTTCAGAATCATAACATCAACCGTAAGTTACTAAAAAAAAGGAAATGTATTTGTACAATATATTCATTTAAGTCTAGGATATGACACTTACGAATGGTAAAAGTTTTCTTTTTTTTACATTTACCACCACATCGGAAAAGGTTCAGCTTTCATGAGAAGAAGTAGCAAGAAAATGAGTTTCTTGAGCCCCTCATTTAAATCATTTACAACATATGTAAAGTGATGCAAGTGATGAACGCCTTAGCGTGGAGTATTCTCTTCGTGTAAGCACGAGTCAGTCAAAAAAACAATAGACAATAAGAGTACATTAGATGGATCATCTACACACACCGTAAATAAAAATAAACGTTTTCTGCGAGCATTTTATTAGCGATAATAATAGTAAAGAACGCAATAATTATAGTGCTGCTCAGAATTTGTACGTTTTTCAATAATCCTGAGCGGCACTGCATTGTATCGCAAAGCGTATCAAATACCTACCAGTGGGAGACTCTATTGCACAGGAAGCCGCATAGATTATGTATACCACGGCGCCTATTTCTGCCGTGAAGCAGTAATGTGTAAATATTACTGTGTTTAGGTCTGAAGGGCGCCGCAGCTAGTGAAATTACTGGGCAAATGAGACTTAACATCTTATGTCTCAAGGTGACGAGCGTAATTGTAGTGCCACTCATAATTTTTAGGTATTTCAAGAATCCTGAGCGGCACTGCATTGTAATGGGTAGGGCGTATCAATTACCATCAACTGAACGTCCTGCTCGTCTCGTCCCTCACTGTCATAATCAATATATCAGGTTAACATTCTAAAGTCGCTGTTGATAAGCACTTGAAATGAGAAGCTTATGGTTCATTTGCCGATAACACTTTTGTGATACCACACGAGATTGACCGACTTTGACATATCACCACATGTCTATGATAACTGCGAAAGGACAGAATCACTTTTTTGTGATGAAATTACATAGTTATATATATACCTCTTGCAGCTAGACGACTGATGAAAAAAGGTCAGGTTTATTACTTCAGTCTGTGTGGCAAGACCTCCTTAAAAATAGAGACAAGAAGAAAAGCGGTCCGATAGTGAAATGGATAGTAGTTGTATGAACCAGATACCTGATGCTGCAGAGCTGTAGGCTCAGACTGTCCGAGGCGGTTCACATCAATGATCACAACCAGATTGTCAAGTTTGTAGTGGCTGGCGAATTGTAGAGCCTCCCACACGCTGCCTTCAGCTGCCTCTCCATCTCCCACCAGACAGTATACCCTGAACATCATACATTTTTAAAATAAATACTTGTATTACACTTTGATGCTGTGAAACATGGGCTCAAACAAAAAACATAACAAATAAACTATCCATATGTCAGCACACCATGAAAATAAGTATGATAGAGATCAAAAGAATAGATAAGGTAAGGAATAACAGCATCAATTTCAAGACCATAGTATATAACCTGCAAAATAACAATACAGAAGTGGGCCTATTCCCACTGGACACATATATTAGAGGAACAGGCAAATGGAGTAAATTAGTGACACAGTGGTACCCAAGGGATGGAAAAAGAAACAGAGGCAACCACAGAGTAGGTGGGATGACAATATAAGAGAGGTGGAAGGAACAATCTGGGGTAGTAGCCACTGAATGGCAGGAATGGAGAAGATTGGAGAAGGCCTTTGCCAAGTGGCAACCGGACAACCAGAAATGGAGAAAAATTTATATATACTAATGATAAAATGTCCAAATAAAAGGTTAATTATATTATACTTGTAATTACTAATATTAGCATTACTGTAGTTAATATTGTATTGTATCGCAGTACGCTACGCGACAGGCAGTTTGTTACGCACATACACAGATTACATTGTTTGTTTGACCAACCTGTACATTCCATCTCAATTCAAAGTTGGATAAGTTATGTGTAAGTACAAATTGTATCACTTAATTTTGAAAACTCAAAAATCTAATATGAATATAAATATCAAATTTTTTGGCATAGTCAAGTTCTAATACTTATTATACTATCAAAATGATGAAACGAGATTTAAGTAGTAGTACATAAAATATAGTATTAAGGAAACAGACAGTACTTTGCTTATGTCATGAGGAAACTCTATTAAGCTTATTTAATTAACATACCTGTATGGAGCTTGATCAAAGTATTTCCCAACATAGGCCATACCAGCAGCCACAGCTAGACCTTGTCCTAGAGAGCCAGTGCCCACATCCACGAAGTTCAGTCTGGGAGTGGGGTGACCTTCAAGGTCCGAGTCCAACTTGCGAAGGTTCTTCAGGTCATCCACGGGAAAGAGACCAGCTTCAGCCCATGCTGCATACAGGATTGGTGCTGCATGACCCTGATTTGAACACACAAGTTAAAATAGTTGTTGCAAAATATTCAGATTTTTTTGTGGGGCAATGTATGATATGCTTTTACAACAAGATCACAGAAAATGTTCAAAACAAAAATATAATGAAATACATGAGAATTGTTAAAAAATGTTTGTATGGTAAAGGTTATTATAACATAAATGTTTTTCTTTATCATAACACAGACTGGCAACGGAGCAAACACCCTCAAGCTACTATATAAGTTTAATAAATATAATACTTTGTACTTTTATATGAATAAAAAAGGAGCCCACTGTGGTTGTTGCGTCCATTCTTCTCAGGTCTGAGGCATACTTTTTGGAATGGGTGGTAGTTTTTGACTTTCAATAAGTGATATCATATCCTATTTTGAATAAAAATATTTGAATTTGAATCTATTTTTTTTTTATTTTAATTTATTTTAATTCAGAATTTACTTTATTAGAATCAATGTCAGTTTAAGAGTCACCAATGC
Source organism: Leptidea sinapis (assembly GCF_905404315.1). Taxonomy (NCBI): domain Eukaryota; kingdom Metazoa; phylum Arthropoda; class Insecta; order Lepidoptera; family Pieridae; genus Leptidea; species Leptidea sinapis. The sequence continues at coordinate 14,093,324 of NC_066266.1, forward strand.
ATAATTTAGATGAATGACATACCTTTGAAAGTATAAATCTGTCAGCAGAAGGGTCCCTTGGAGCGGATATCTTGTATTTCATGGTGTGGAAGAACAGCACTGACATAATTTCCGCCATTGAAGCACATGATGTGGGGTGTCTGGAAATCATATTCTTATTATATTATGAATTATTTTATAATCAGTGACATAAACCAGTAGGTTATCAATATTTTCCGACTTCAAAAAAGGATGAGGTTCTCATTCGTTTGTCGGTATGTTTTTTTATGTTTGTTACCTGAGAACTTTCGACTCGGTTTTGATAATTATTTTTTTATTTGAAGGCTGTTGCTTCTCATATGGTACCATTTTGTACAGATCTGACTATGGCACCCTTGAAAAACCATAAGTTTTGAATATGCTATAAGTAGGTGATACAAATGGATGAATAACTCAATATCGCGCCAACCGATTTCAATGATTATTTTTTTATTGGAAAGGATATACTACAAAGGTACTTTGGTTAGGTTCTAAATACAGGATCAATGACAAAGTAATGGAACTCTTCAATTCTTAGCAGCAAATTAACTATACTTGGCTGAATCTCTTTTATGCTATATTTGAGTCACCTACCACTAAACATTTAAAAAAAAAATGAGTATTTTTATACAATCAACACAATGTATCTATTGTTTTGGAATAGTATTTTTTAAATCAGTTGTTTTTTTGGTAAAATTTTTATGGTAGAGGAGGACAAAAACAAAATTGAGGGTTGGATTTAGCATTGTGTTGCAGAGTTGGGATGTAAATGATATTAAAGATGGTAGATATTGGATCTCTGATCATAACACTACCATTCTTATTAAAAGGTAATGCATATTTTTTGAGAAATTAAAAAAAAAAATTCTAACTGATAATAAGGAAAAATAGGTAGAAGTATGAACGATCACCGAAAACGATTGACAGAGGTAAATGACGCAGATGGCATATGGGGGGTCGAATATTGATAGACAAATTTAGAATTCAATGACAAGCGGTTGAGTTTAACCGTCATTTGACATTATCTAGATAGACAATGTCAAATGACGTACTTAGATACTTTTTAAGTATATGAAAATAAATACTTATATTATGTTATAATAAAAACTTATAATTCGGTTGAAGTGAACAAAAACGTAAAAATTTACGTGTTTGATAGGTCAATATCGACCATTCGCCACGCGGCTTCTACTTGGCCTTATAAGTAACTTTATGTTTTGGGGTTAGGTTACATTAATTTGATTTTCAGGAGAATGGTGCATTGCCTTTTCATGATACCAGGGGAGAGAAGACATCTCCTCCCTCCACAACCAAAATCCAAAAGTAATTTATAGAATTTTTGGATGTTTGTGTTTATATGGATGTATGTCCAAATAAAGCAAAAACTACTGAATAGATTTAATATAGATTTTACATGAATATTAATGAGAGGTTGAGACAACTTACATATTTTCACACTAGATACAGGAATAATATTTTTATTGAATTATAAAGTCAATTCAGATGATGTCGCAGCAGCTAGTATTTAAATTCAATTATATGTAGTTGTTGAGTACTATATACCCAATGTACATAATTGTATTATTCTAATATATTATGATAACACACAGCTAACAAATACCATTGATTAGTTATCATGCCCACTGTGCTGGAGATCCGGGATTCAAATCCTATGAAGCTACAAATATATAATAAATATAGATGTTTGTTTCGGAGTTCTGAATAAATTTATATATTCTTTTTTATGATAATAAGCGGATAAACGAGCAGGACATTCGGCTGATGGTAATTGATATGCCACGCCCATTACAATGCAGTGCTGCTCAGGATTCTTGAAAAACTCAAAAATTCTGAGTGGCACTACAATTGCGCCCATCACCTTGAGACATAAGATGTTAAGTCTCATTTGCCCAGTAATTTTACTAGCTACGGCACCCTTCAGACCGAAAATCAGTAATGCTTACACATTACTGCTTCACAGCAGAAATAGGCGCCGTTGTGGTACCCATAATCTAGCCGGCATCCTGTGGGTGTCAAAGGAGTACAACTGGTAAATATATTATTATCACACCCATAGATGGCACAGGCAATGTTTAGTTTGGGGCAAGATAATTAAGTGTGTCAATATTATGTATTATTATTATAATGTTATTCAATATTCACTCCATGCTAAAATTGTTTCAATCAATGTCATTTCAAGGTGAACTTAAGGATAAATTGTAAGTTTGATAGCACTAATTAGTGTCTTCTGACCTTTGCTAGTGATGCAAAATATTAATATAATGATTGAAAAATGAAGATTTACAAAGAATTGCACAAAAAGTCAATCTTTTCACTTAGGTTGAAAATTACACTTATGAATGTCAAAGAAATGAGTTTTAGCCATTATATTATATTAATATTAAGCCAAAGAAAAAGTGTGAGAGAAAAGAATATCTCAAGCAGAGATACAGAAAGATAGAAAAGGTAAGGGAATCTCTTGTTACAGTAACCAATGTTTTTTCTATAACTTTTTTTTCTTCAACAAGTCGTAAATAGTCAGCCATGTTCACATTTGCTCCTTAGTTAAATGTACTAATATTAACTTTCGCAAATCGGCAGTTCCCCAGAACACTAGATTTTTCAGATATACCAAAACTTAAAATAATAATAATAAATTAAACTTATCCAATGTGGTGGAAAATTTATAACCTTCATTAGACCTTCAAGCAAGTTAGTAAAAAGTATTGAGGTTATTAGCATACCCGCATTTTGAAGCATTTGTTGCTATGATGCTGTCGATTCTTAATTTATTTGCGAGATCCTTAAGGGTTTGTACGTCGACTTTCTTGTCGCCCTTTCATGACTATTTAATATCTTTTACTTAATTTGAACCACCACATAATAATATTATAAAGTTGAATGTTATCATTCATATTATTATTTTTCACCTATCTACATGAATATATTACTTTTGAACTCTTGCTATATTTAACTACTTTAATACATAAATGAACAACATAAAACTAAAATGCCTAAGTATGATACACTCTATATTGTCATATTAAAAGAGAATAAAAATAGTTTAAAAAACTAAAAAAACACACATTGGCTGTAATGATAATGGTTGATATTTAAATTAACATCAATTCCTGCCTTACCAATGATAGAAGAAGAAATTATATAAATTAACATAAATATTATTTTGCAAATTGAAAAATTGAGTAATTTGATCAAATTATTGTATTGTCATCAATCTTCGATTAATTCAAAGTTTGAATGAAATGTGGCCGTTCAAAGTGGGTCAAAATCGGGCCCAAATGAGTAGGTTACATACATACAGGTGAAGCTAATAAAAAGTGTGTAAAAAGGATTTTTACTTGTCTAATGAAGGAAGCATATTAGATTCAAAGACTAGTGTTACAACCTCAAATATAATTTATATAAGAAATAACTATCTGGTAACTATAAATATTCTGTAGTATTTATCCTTTAATTTTTTATTTAATGGTATATTTTTATGAAGCAAACAAAATATTTATTTGTAAAACAAATACATATTTAGTATACATTCTTGGGTATTAAGAGTTTGCTTAGACTTTACTTACGTAAAACTTAGCTGAGTGGGATTAAATGTGAACTTGACTTTTGCATTTGGCTGTCTTATCTTAAGCTCAGTATAATTTCAGTTGTCAAATATTACAACAAAATCAAAGATTATGCTAAGCTTACACTAAGCTCAGTTATACTTGAGTAAAGTCTGAGCTAAGTGTATGTACACTCTTTAGATCTCAATCTAAGAGTCATGATTTTAATTAGATAATATAAGATAGTATAAAAGCCATTAAGTTCATGATAATATGCTAATTAGTTTTTTTTATTTGTATATACATTATAATCTTTAAATCTAATAAGCAATTCAAATCTGACTTATCATGCTTATGTCATACATAGTTGCTTACTGACCTTGAAATATTATCACAAATATGTGTGTTTTAAAAAATGTTATCTAAGGTAATTCTTATAAGATTATCATAATTTTAAACAAAAAATTAAACTGTACTTTAATAATTTAAAATTCTTACACTTAAGTATACCAAATACACATGTTATTTTACGAATTACCATAATTGCATCCGGAATATATCTCCAATTGTGTAATATATATTATGCCTCAACAGTTTGAGGATAGATTTCCGGTGGACAAGATATATTATATTAGGTTATGATGAGGAAATATATGAGTCTTATTGCTAAAATTTTTGAATTAAATTAAAAGTAAGTTAAAACATAAGTTTTTAAGAACAATGTCTATTTGTGAACATGTTATCGGCCGCAGTGGATTCTGTACGGTGCCTCAGGTAGAACCTAGGCCTAGGACAACCGATCACACCACACTAAATTCCATTGGATACAAAATTCTAATATGGAAACATATTAGAAATATGAAGTGGATATTCCCGAAAATACTTCACTTAACAAAATATTTCCCCTTTACTGTTCTTTTTAACCTTCATTAGACCTTCAAGCAAGTTAGTAAAAAGTATTGAGGTTATTAGCATACCCGGATTTTGAGGCATTTGTTGCTACGATGCTGTCGATTCTTAATTTATTTGCGAGATCCTTAAGGGTTTGTACGTCGACTTTCTTGTCGCCCTTCATGACTATTTAATATCTTTTACTTAATTTGAAAATAAAAATTACAACTCGAACACACCACGCGCTCTATGGCAGAAGTAATGAAATGAAATGAATGACTATGAAAATGAAATAATTTGTACGAATGTCAGAACTCAGTGTCAATTCGCCGGCCGGTTAAACGTCTGGAGTCTGTGGCCAGAAAATTATTTACTATGGCCAAAGAATATAATGTTATCATAAATCTTGGAATATTAACGCTACAATATTCTAAGTGTTATAAAACAAGTAATCGTAATTTAATAGACACAATAGAACTTAGAATATCTATAGAAGTATTCTTCGCGTTCTTCTTTTTAAAGATATATATAGTTTTGATAGATGTATTTCTTTTTTAATTTATTTAGTGGCACGGGATGCAAGTTCATAGGCCTTTGATAGATGTTTTTTTTTTTTTTAATTTATTTAGTGGCACGGGATGCAAGTCCATAGGCCAAGCCTTTGATAGATGTAGTCTTAGGTGTTGTCATATTATTATTATGACAAAAATTACTCCTCACGGAATTAAATCGTATGATGTACACGTGATGTCACATACCCAACAGATGATTCGGAATGTACCTAAGTAAATTAAATTAATTAAATGAAAAGCATTTAATAATAATTATTTTATATGTATACTAGCTGACCCAGCAAACGTTGTATTGGCGATATTAAAATCGCGATACAAAAGTAACTGTTGATCGTAGATGGGAAAGAAAATTTGAACTTGTATGTATTTTTTAATGTTGACTCATAATCAAACAAATTTAAAAAAATAAATGTCAAAAAAATAAGAAAATAAAATTGTGTGGACCACCCAAGTGAAAATAAAGATATATTAGTGTTATTAGTTATTTCTATTCACGTGTATTTATTTTCTTTCATAAATATACGTTTTTAAAATATTATGTAAAAAGACTATGTATATACAAACTATATAGATACAAAAACAAAATATCATTAACTTGGTAGCAGAGTCATGCCCAAGGGCTGAGCTATCGGTGGCAGGACCGCAGGCAGAGGCATCTGTATATTTTTATATTTGAGCAAACCGCTTAGCGATAACCGTTTGATAATATATTGATCGAGACTCGTCGCTATAAGACCGCTATAAGGACTATCCAGGCTATGATGGTCGAGTCAACGTCTCGTCGGTTATTTCGCTAGCCAAGTCAAAGTGCTTAAAAACTTGCTGAACTTGTCCTTCTCAGCTTTCATGTGGTAGTCTTCATATGGGATAGTGATTTCGACGAGGACAACCTGGCGCCGGGATCGGTTAACCATGGTTATATAGGCAACAATAATCCTGCCCGTGATGATAGAACATTCCCAAGAACCAGCGCTGGTAAGTATTTATAGAACGGATTATTATTATTAGTGATAATTGCATTTTCAACCGACTTCAAAAAGAAAGAGGTTCTCAATTCGACGGTATTTCTTTATATGTTTCTTACCTCAGAACTTTCGTCTGACCAATTTTGATGTTCGTTTTTTTATTTGAATGATGGGTGCTTCCCGTGTGGTCCGGTCCCATTTTAATTAGGTCTAGTTCTTACAATGGCATCCATGAGAAAACTATATAAGTCTTAAATTTCCATTAAGTATGTGGCCAACAAATGGACGAATAATTCAATATCACGCAAACCGAATTTGGTGAGTTTTCAAGAAAGATTGATTAAGTTCTAATTATGGAATCTATCACAAACTAACAGAAATTCTCAATTGTTTGGGGAAATTAGCGATACTCGGCCGAATTGTTGCTATCTGGATATTTGAGTCATCTACCCTAACGTCGTTATGCTCAAGTAATTGTCGTGGTCGAATTTGATGATCAATACTTATTTTATTCTTTATCTGTAGCAGAATTTCTAACTATTTGTAATCATATTGCAATGCGCTTACGCAATTGCGCTTGAGGTACAGAAATAAAAGCGCGTATACGCATATTATTCAGACAAATTAGTTGGTGTACTTCAGATTCACTAAAAAACTAAAAAAAAATTACAGAAAAAACAACCGACTTCAAAACACCATTTCCAAAACAATATAATATGCACTAAAATATAAAATAATAATTGCGTTTTCTTCTACAAATTAATAATCTTACCTTAAAATATTTTTAGAGTTCTCCTAAGTATAATGAAATGTTAAATGTTAGACTGCCTAAAAGTCATTCAAATTATTACGACAAAATGATGGAGTTACAATTATTGCTATTTTTGAAGTCGGTGTCAGCCAAAGTACGTTTGTAACTACAAATATAGTTATAGGTGAGATGTGCTTCTGTCGCACTTGTGCGACGTGCCGAGGCAAGAGGCGAGAGTGGGACATTTATACACTAACATGTAAATTTTAACTGCACCTTCAATGAGCCGTTTGTTTATAATTTTTGTGTCGCGTCAACGTGGACTGAAGAAATTCTTGCATGTTTATTTGGTTCGCATAAATCTGTTCGTCCTGTTGCTTTTACCTATTTTTTTAGTATTGGATCTAATTGAAACCTGGAATAGATTATTTTGTTCATTATTTTCCTACAGGTTGTCCAACATCCGTGTTCCTTGTTTTATTATTATCAATCACAGGAAAACGTACTAATGTCGTTCTAATTTCCTTACTCCATACAAATATACCATTGATAATTATTAATACTAATAATAAATACCTGCTGTATGTTGTTTTAATAAAAGTTAATAAATACGTTTATAATAAAACATTACCCTATAACTTGGGTAAAACTATATCTTAAGTTATGTTTACAGTTTTATGTTAAGTTTATTTTGATAGTGACAAATTTACGGAAAATAGGTGACTATGGATCAAAAACCTAACTTTTGTAAGTTTAAAGGCATTCGTTATGCTACCATATATACCAAATATGTTTCAAATCAATAAAATCACAAAAATACTATTTGCAAGCTCGATGACCTGTGGGCCTACCATGAACTCTTATTGCGATTCAATTGACAACCTAAAATGAACGGCTTAGCTATTTCGTACCCCGACGTTATTAGAGCTATCTAATTTAGGTTGACGTCAAATCAACTTATTAAATCGCAATGATGTCAATTGAATGTCAAAAATGATATCAACTGAATCGCAAACTGATTTAGTTCGTTCATTCATTCGTACCATGAGGTGTTATTTCAACCTAAACTGGGTAGCTTATTTGTCAAAGTCACCAATTCGAAAAAAGTTGCTACTTCCTTAGAGGAAAGTGAATCGTGCTGTTAATAACTTTTAAAAAATAGTGAAAAGATCTCTCCGTTGTTTATTTGCCCCAAAGTTGACATTGGTCCAAATAAATAAATGGATTACTCGAAAGAGATGCAAGATCAATTGCTTTGTCCCGTTCGTTGTCATATTCTGTTCTGTCAGCCTAAGTTGTATATCACTTGTCCTTTCTATTTGTAATGAAGTCACCGACGCTACTTCGTTAGCGTTTATATTTTAATATTGTAATAGTACAAGCTATGGCGTCCTTTATCATATTCTTTGCTCTGGCTATGGAGGGTAGAGACAAGGCTTATCATCTCTTAAGGGAGAAAATTTAAAAAGTGTCCAGCTTAAGCCAGCGTAGGCACAGAGTAAGGTTTGAAATATGGTGAATGTTGCAATTGTAAACGAAATGGAGTATGCTTAGTTAAAAAAATAATAATACTGTCGACTGAAGTAGTTAAAAAGTGAAAATTTCAATAACTAACGTAGTACAAAATAATGTAGGTAGTCAATATAACCTTGAAGAGTTGTTCATTACTAGAAAACGTGTTGTTAGAGTGATTAGTATTATTTTAAATTTGGGAATTCTCTTATTGATGCGACTGTGGCGCCAACCTAATTTAATGCAATTTGACGGACACTTTACATGATTTTTTTTTGGGTTTTTATGACCAGCGGGCCTACCATGAACTCTTATTGCGATTCAATTGACAACCTAATATGAACTGCTTTGCTATTTCGTACCATGACGTGATTAGAGCTATCTAATTTAGGTTGACGTCAAATCAACTGAATAAAACGCAATGAAGTCAATTGAATGTCAAAAATGGTATCACTTGAATCGCAAACTGATTTAGTTCGTTCATTCATTCGTACCATGAGGTAATATTGCAACTTAAACTGAATAGCTTATGTGTCAAAGCGAGCGACTCGAAAAAAGTTGCTACTTCTTTAGAGGAAAGTGAATCGTGTTGTTAATAACTTTTAAAAAATAGTGAAAACATGCAGAAAATTAAAATTTTATTGATGAAAGATGAGATGAGAATACTTTATTGGACTTTTTTGAAAAACAAAATACTGAAAATTAATACCAAACGTGAAAATACTAAAGACGAGGCAGTAAGGGCCCGGACTATAGCCTGTTCGCACGAACGAATTAAAAAAATGTACTCTGTGGTCCTGTCAAATAAAACATCATAACTTGTTAATTTTACAAAAACACCTAAGAAAACATTTAATTTGTAATTCAAAGAACTATACTTATTTATATTACTATTATTTAATAAGTACAAAAAAGGGCTTAATGGTTTATAATTTGAAGACATAAAGCGCAATTTTAAAATGTATTTTAAGTATTATCTATGCAAAAATATGATATCATTTTAGGTTTCGAAACGCAACGCATATGGTTCGAGTAAGAGAGACAAACTTATGCAACGACTGTAGAGCGTCATCTCTTTCTCACACCGCAGACCACAGACAAATTTCTTTCGTTCATTCTTCATAAGCTATCCAAACACCATTCGGTAAAAGGCACTTCATGGTACGAATTTTAGTGATTCAGTTTAGGTAGCTAAACTGAACTGCATCGGAATCGCATCGCTTATTAAAAGTTGATGGTAGGCCCTCCGGTAACTAAACTTCACATGACACTTTTTATATACCAAAGAAGATGTAAATACTATAGTATAGTATAGTATAGAAATAAGTTTGATATAGTAGTAAAATACAGTATGGCAATTGGCGACGAACTATGATCCAGCTAAGTTTGAAAGCGAACAGTTGCTTTAAACGTAGTTCTCTTTTCTTCTAGATTTCGCCTATCTCCGTTTTTTACAAGATTGTAGCCGTCATCTGTCAATCTATCAATGACTGCACGTTTCATACAATTGAGTGAATCGCGTTTTTCTTCACCAATTATTGATTGCAATTGACTGTTAGTTTGTCCCCCTACCTGCGACTTTAATGTAATTGTGTTTATGTGGAGTCTTCTAGAGAGACGAGTAGACGACGTCGGCCAAGAAGCTGGGAATATCGTGAAATTAATTGAAGAAGGTTTTTCATCTAAAGCCCTTCAGGATTGGTAAAACAGTGTGAAAACAAAAAATTTTGAAGGCAAAATTTATGAACATGATGGCTGCATGTGTAATATTATTACAGATTCCAATACGAATTGCATCAAAAACTTAATCTGCCCTATTCTTTCTGTCCCAGGACCAAGGGTGTCGCATGAGACATCACGAACGGGTATTTAATAGCGGCCTAGTGCCATTATTTTTTTCATAGGTTAATATCGAGGACCGGAACACATCACCCCGTCTCTCCACCATATTTGGCAGTGGTACACCTGGGGTAAATCTGGTTTCCTCGATTCTCCCGAGCATTCTCAACCGCCAGTTCTAGGGAGGGCACAGAATCACGCATTTCCGAGGAAACAACACTAATCTAATCCATTAAGTAGCATGTATAGTAGTGGTATGCTTGGACTTCTACAACTTACTTACAATCTACAAGTTTGTCGTTATATTGCACCGAATTTTTAGAATCTCCTAGCGAGTAGCGACCTCTGTTGATCTGAGTGAGCCACCTCGTTTTGCAGTGAGCAGTCGCTACCGGCTGACCGTTTTTGAACGCGCCGCCCCGCTGTTCCACCCCGCGCTCGCCTGTCCTAAATGCGTCCGCTGCAGCCCGCCAGATACCTAAAGGGTAAAGGGTAAAGACCCCCGGGCTATAGGTAAGGAGAATTTTTGTCTCTAAGCTATCTACGATTAAACTGTCAGGTAACAGTCGTGCCATTGCTTCTCCAGTACGGCAGTTAGTGAGTAGTTCTAACAATAACGACTCGTTATCGGATGCTGCAAACAATGGTACACCCGAAATAGAAAACATTACTGTACGTCGTGGCCGAAGTTTCAACTCTTGCGAGGAGCGACGAGCTTGGAGATCCCTCTATGCTCCAAAAGATAATAATTTTAAAAGAACCACTAGTTACCCCTTTTATCGCAACTGAGCAAAGACTCGGATGAGCAAGAGTCAATTCTAGAAAAAATAGAGAGTAGTTACACAATCAAGGATAAGAAGACTGCTAAACATATTTTGAAGTCAACAATAGGTAACAGTCAGCAAGTAGCTGGGCAAAAGTCTCCGAAGCCGAATGATATAACCCAAAATAGTTAAGGACAAGGTGGTTAAAAAGGCCACTGTAATGCCTGGCAGCCTATCACAGCAAAAATCCTCTTCATTGTCTAAGATTCGATTTGGATCCGTTCACGGAAATGACCGTTCAGAAAGTCAAAATTCAGAAAACAACGTCCACGCGCTTAGCTGAAAGGTGTACTGCGAGGGACCGCCGCGCCAGGGATAACATCGTTAAGTGGGAGCCACATCGAGAAGTTTGAAATCAGTATGTAATAATAATAATTAAAAAGTTATTTGGTTCAAAAAGTTTACAGAAATCTTGTAACTAATAACAATATGGACATTACAGAACCAAAATGGTGTCAGCGTTATGTGGAGGTGATTTTTGTTCAGTGGATGAGTTAAAGCCTCGAGGTCACAACTTATTTTTACCAATAAATTTTGATGTCATGTCAACCAGTATCAGCTCGATCCATTTGACCGTGTGCAACGCAGAGCAGCTCGAATTGTCGGGGACCCGGTGCTCTATGAACGGCTGGATCACTTGGCGTTCCGTATAGACATCGCTTCATTGTGTGTCTTCTACCGCATTTATCACGGGGAGTGTTCTGAAGAGCTGTTTAACCTGATTCCTTTCGCCGAATTCCACCTTCACACGATACGCCACAAGTAAGGATATCATCCGCACCATCTGAATGTGTGGCGGTCCTCCTCAGTACGGTTTTCAAGGAGCTTTCTTCCACGTACTGCAAAGCTGTGGAATGAGCTTCCTTGTGCGGTGTTTCCGGGACGATACGACATGGGTACCTTCAAAAAAGCGCATACACCTTCCTTAAAGGCCGGCAACGCTCCTGTGATTCCTCTGGTGTTGCAAGAGATTGTAGTCGGAGGTGATCACTTAACAACAGGTACGCTCGTTTGTCCTCCTATTCCATAAAAAATTTTAACATCTTGTGTCTCAAGGTAAGGAGCACAATTGTAGTGCCGCTCACAGTTTTTGGGTATTTCAAGAATCCTGAGCGGCACTGCATTGTAATAGGTAGGGCGTATCAATTACCATCAACTGAACGTCCTGCTCGTCTCGTCACTTTTTTGCATACAAAAAAATCAGAAGGATGAATTAATCCATCGAAGAACATGTAAATTTTATTTTATTACTCATTATGTAAAAAAGGTAGAAACGGTGTTGTGTTCCAAATAAGAAAATCTGAATAATAATATTTTGGGCCTGAAAAGCTATTCTGAGAGAGTCGCAGCTCTAGAAACGGCCATTAACAGATTCATTCACAGCAAACTGTGGATGAAGCGCTAGCGTAAGCAACATAGCTTGGATGGAAGATTTCAATGCCAAAATAGGGAAAATGTAACAAGGCGAAAAAGGAAACTTCGGAAGATAATCATCTGGCAAGAGAATATATGCATGGTCATTATGTATGTACTAGAAGAACATCATAAAAATTGTATACAACATGTTCAATGGAAAAACAAAAATTGGACATGGCGATCACCAAATTACCAATACCATAATGAGATTGATTAAATATTGACGAGTCACATAAAATAAATACACAACTTTGATAATATATTAATAATCCAAACTATCATGCGCTATGTAGGCATATGCATCAAATACTGGGAAAATAAATAGTAGCAGGACACATAAATTCATAACGTGGGAGAAAATGAGATAGGAAGCATTATAAAGTGTTTTGGTACTAGGCGATCATAGTTGAAGAAGAGATTGTCATATATATGACGCGATACCTGAATATGTTCTGACATTATGCGCACGACGTATTACTACATAGACACCAGGAGTACATAAATGTGGTAGTGGTGATAGTAATGTCTTTCATAGCGGTACGCTAACAGAATCTATTATATATATAAAAGAAAGTCGTGTTAGTTACACTATTTATAACTCAAGAACGGCTTTACCGATATGGCTGAAAATTGGTGAGGAGGTAGCTTAGAGCCAGGAGACGGACATAGGATATATAAGTCATAAAATATCAAAAAATTACGAAACATTATTATTTTAAAAATAATTATTTTCTGATACATTTTGCAGGGGTTGACATTTTGATGACATCTCGAGAATAGAAAGAATTCAATAAAGTTTTCTGTTAGTTTCACGCTATATGAGTTATAAAATACAACTGACAGTGCACGTCATGTTATTCAAGTTGACCGGTTGGTGTGTTTGTTTCGAGTTTCTATTAGCTTATTGTGCCGATATTATCATTAACAATGTCATGACCAAGACGATCAAATTATTCCCGACAAAGACGTAATGCAACTAGGATTCGAAATATTGCGAATGAAAGGACTGAAGATGAACAAGAAATTGCAGGTGAAAAGAACCGCGTTAGTATGGACCGTCTTCGTGCTATGAATCACAAGAGCAAAGCGTAGCTCGTAAAACGGATCAGCTGGCAATACGAAATCGTCCAGTAAAACCTCAGAGATCAACAACTTATAGATAATTTTTGACGCACAAGAAGAAGTTTATGAAGTACTGATTTGAATCGAGCAGCGTTTCGATACGATTGCAGTACTTATACTGTACTGTAGTACTGCTTTCGCATTGGGCCGATGGACGTTGTTTGCGAGTATTCAGCGGAGAAACGCAAGAATTGTGCTGCCATGTTCTAGAAAACACTCAAAAATACAATGTTTGTTTCCAAATGACCTCATTTGGGGCAGACATCTAAGAATGAGGATTTAATCTGACATTCAAGTTATTTATTTACATACTTACACACAATACAGTAAAAGAATAACATACATACTCTACTTATTCCTATGTATTGGTGTATGCTAATTCTAAAAAAAGTGTTTATAAATCAGTAATACGGGTTTTGCTTTTGATATTGTAGATATAAGGACAGATTCACCATCGTATTGGATCACTGCAACCTCTCGAAGATGCACAGCTTAAATTTTTACAATTATACTTCATGGGCAACGTGGACAAATAACTTGATCGATGTCAAGAGATCAATGTAGCAATGATAATAGCAATTCTTCAGATCTGCAGCAACTACTTAATGAACATTTTGCATGACGAGTTAGCCCGCAAATCTTTAATTTCCGATCCGTCTCGCATTCGCCCTGACCATTCAAATCTTAAGGCCAATCCTTGAAAGTTTGTGGTATGAATCAAGACAATCCATTTCCGAAGTTCAATCTATATATATATAAGAGATTTCCACGTATATAGTCACTCATCACGATATCTCTGGAACCACTAGAGCTAAAGACTTGAAATTTGGTAGGAATATTCTTTTCAACGAGTAGAGGTCATCTAAGAACGGATTTTCTAAAATTCCATCCGCAAGAGATTTTTTTCATTATGAACAGAACAACGTCTGTCGGGTCAGCTAGTATATTATAATATATTAATGCCAGATAATGCATTTGAGTCAGAAAAAAAAGTGTTAATTGAAGAATAGCCAAAACAAGATATAGCCAACAGTGCGGATTCAAGGCACTTTCTTCTACAAACAACCAAGCTGTGGAATGAGCTTCCTTTTGCGGTGTTTCCAGGACGATACGACATAGGCACCTTAAAAAAAACCGCGTAAACTTTTCTAAAAGGGCGGCAACGTTCCTGTGATTCCTCTGGTGGTGATCACGTAAGATGACGTGACCCGTACGTTCGTTTGTTCTTCTTTACGTACTTTATAAAACAAATACTTGAACATCAATTCCCGCAAAAACTACTCAACTAGCGAACACGCACAACTAGTAAAACAGATAGTAGAAAAAGTTAAGGTATAAAATAAAAATATTTATGTTTAATAGGCTGCCAATAAGCATTTGACTCATTGAACACGGGTCAATCTGCTAAACGGTACGTGAAATATACTTAAATAGCTTGGATATTAAAACAGTTTTTTGACACACTTTTACACAAATTATCTTGCCCCAAACTAGGCATAGCCTGTAACTTTTTCATTTCATTTTTTATTCATCATTTTAAATTTCATACAACATACTTACTTAAACATACATACATACCTATAAACATCCATGACTCGGAAACAATCATTCATATTCATCATATAAATTATTTGCACTTACCGGGATTCGAACTCGGGACCTCTAGCTCAGTGGTCGTCAAAGATTACAAAGAGAGGGATTATTAAAAAAAGGTTATAGACAAGGTGATCACCAAAAATATTTACAGCAGTTCTGGATGTATGTTGTACTTCCCTGAGATGGCGTCAAAATGTGTAAAATCAAAAATATCTTAAACCATTAAATTCAGTTAACATCACAATACACTAACAATGTAGGCCAAAAGCTAAAAGGGCGGAAATGGCGAACCAGCGTCGAATAAATAGATATAAAAACAATAAAACTCTTGTCTATGGGCGGAAAAATGGCTGCGCTAGCCTGGGGGCGACCCTAGTGACCATGAATTTTGTTATAACTTTTACTAGATATTGAGACTTTTTTTGACAATATTTAATAAGTAAAGTTTACATATTATTTGTTTTTAATATTAAAATAATAATATTCGGAACATTAGCACATATTATTGCTATTTATGTCAAAAAATTATACTTATAATGTCAAGGTAGTTATATATCCTATCCTATAGTGCAACAGAGCCTTAAGCTAAAACGCTGAGGTAGAGCCTAACGCAGCACTTCTCTTATCAGTCGGCCCTTCCGGGCGACTTGTTATTATAACAGTAGCTGGTTAGATAGTTTTAAGTTACATTCTGCATTTATATTTTAGTTATTAAGATCAGTCTTGCATCAAACTCTGTGAGCTCGGGTCGTAAATAATAAACTCTTATTTCGATTCTACAATATTAATATTAATTTCTATTTTTAAAAACCCAATTACTCGCTCCCGAAATCTAACTAGTTTGAAAACAACTTGAGCTTTATTCAAAGAGCACGTAAATACTAAGTAATAAGAGGCGTGAATGCCTATGTATAAGTTGAAATTTAGTTTAGTGTGATACTTGTAATGGGATTTGCCATAGGTTTTTTATAGTATTGGTAGTTACAATATGGCAATGAAGTATAATCCCAACTTTTTACAAGATTAAAGCCGTCATCTGCCAATGAATCAATCACTGTACGTATCATAAAATCGAGTATATCGAAAACTTTCCGAAAAATTTTGAAGTGAACACTTCTTTATCATCGTTGTGATTTGTAAGTCAATGAAACGAAAAAGCGAGACAGTAAAAAGAGACAGACACATAAATTCATAAGCATTATACAGTGTTTTGGTACCAGGCGATCATAGTTGAATAAAAAGTAATTGTAGCAGAAAATGACGTTTTGCTTCACTTTCTAAACAAACAAAAGATTATGATGTTTAAGTGGTGCGGTGCCAGGTGCTCATGAAAGATGTTTGTATTTATAGAACCTGATAACATTTAATTTTGAAAGTATATACTATTTACAGAATCTGTAAAGATTATTTTTGCACTTACGACTTAGATTTTATTTACAAGTATTTCAAATTGACATCAATTATCATCACGTCTTCTGTGCGACACTTCATCACCGGTTTTCATGGACAAAAAAAAACACGAGCGTTGCCAGAATTTAAGTTGGTGTATATGTATTATATCGCGCACCCTTTTCTATCTTTTCCTGTACCTTTGACAATATGTGCGTTATATTTCATGATGGTTGAGTAGTTAAGACTTAAAAGCATAGGTAGAAATAAGTAATCTAATATTCGCACTTATAATATATATAAATATAACGATAGAGGTTTTCATTTATGCGCGCATCACAGATTAACTACTATATAGATTAATTCAATTAAGTCTTCTAAGTTTAATTCCATAGACCTTTAGCCCTTATTTAAAAAAATACGATACCTTCATTAAATAAAAAGTTAAAAAAAATAACTATTTGTCTAAGCAGTGCTTAGTCATATTGTGTGTACATAGTCGCGGGTATCGGCTTGTATTAATTTAGATCATGAACTGAGCCTTCAGGTTTGTCTCTTGTTATGCGCCAATAACCGTTAACCGCCTCATGCCAACTTATTCATCTGGACTTTTCCTCCGTATTCTAGAACGAAGACGACCTATTTTTTGGCCAGCGAGACTGTCAAGCAAGGGATATCATTGTTCCTAATATATTCTGTTAACATGCTCACCCCAATCACCGAGTGATACTGATAGCCGCTAGGTGCGACGGGAGGGGTGTTGGGGCCGAGGGTGGAGGGGGGAGGGGAGGTCGGTGCTTCCAAATTCAATTGCGCTGTCCCGCGGCGGCCGGCGATCTTTCTAAACGCAGCGCAGAATTGAATATAGAATTATTGGCCGAATACAATGTTGTATGGATACGACGCATATATACAACGATAAACATTGTATAAGTAGCAATAGAGTTAAATCTCCATACTAAAATAAATTAACGAGTTGGGAATGGGAAAGTTAAATCCAAAAATATTATGACGGAAAACGAAATGATATCAATTCATAAATGGACATGACATCCATGTTCTATGTTTCGATCTCGGATTGTAATATCCGCCAAAACTCAAAGAATATATTATTATTAAAGTATATTTATAACTAATGTGGAAGCTTGCATATGGCTGAATGATGAAATTTGACAGATAGATTAGGATTGTGAACACATTAGAATTATTTATGAATGTAATGTCAACTCGTAAGAAGCCGGTAACAGCACATCATAATTTTGATCGACTGGGTTTCATTGTCAATACAGGCGCGGGGCGAATTTAGACAATAGCTCACTATTTACAGTATCTACGATGATACTATAAGGTTACAATAGTCATGTATATAAAAAGGGACTTTGCAATCAAGATCTCTACACTCAATTACTACTTTGCTTTAGAATCGAAGCAATAATAAATTCTATTTGACTCATGCCTATGCCTAAATCACATGCCTGTTTTACTGGGTGGTTCTACGCTTGATGCAGTTTGTGGCCAAAGGAAGCTTTGCTAAGCTGTAACATAACATTTCAAAATATTCTACGTGAAATTCCACAAGTTAAATTTATTTTTTTATTTATCATCAAAGCATCAGCTCAAACTAAAATAGAATAAAAGAAAATTTTCAATTTTTTTTTCAATATATTCAATTACAAAAAAAACTGATAAGTTTCTCATAGTACCTAAGCTCAGAATCTACCTAAGCTCAGAATAGTTAACTTCATGGTGATGTACACAATATGCTTTTTCTAAAGTGACGTTACATTATCAAAAAAAGTGATTTTTAACTGTTTTTCATAACTAAAAAGTTATTTTTGTCAATTAATTATTAAATGTTTGTGTGCGCGGCCAGTTCAAGAAACGTAATAGTCCTATGTACTACAAAAACTACTGAAAGGTATGCGACTTAACGACAATTTAGTATGGACTTTCATAGTGTTTAAGGGCTGTATAAATATAACCCAATTAATATTAACAAAACTAAATTTTAAAACACTTTAATTTGCCTGTGATAACGGAAAAAGACAGCTAGATCTATAAGTGACTTAAGGTTTTCTGCCAATTCTAGTGTCGTGATTTAACGTGTTTTTTTTAGCATCGTAATTTTGTATATCATTTTCAACTAGCTTTAAATCGGATCAAAATAACTTGGCTGATCTCCTGCAACCTAACACCAAAACATTAACTATATTATTATTTCTTATTTCACTCAAAAGTCAATGAAACCTCTCTACATTAACACAGCACGTCAGTAACACCGACACCTTTCGAGCGAAGCATTAATTAATGGGAAACTAACTGGGCTAAGTTAAACATTTGGTCATTTTTGTAACAAAGTGAAGTATTGTTGTTAGTTTGCTTTCTGATATTTTTTATGTCAAGCCTTCCATTACAGAATCTGTTTGAAAACATGATAGGGAGTATCCATACTATGTCGTACATAAGGGAACTCCGTTCGTTTTGTGTGTGGCTGAAAACTGTAGAGATCAACTTTATAACAAGTTTCTATATTCGGGTACTACCAATTCTTGCTCGTTTTAAGTCCTGAATTCTGCTGCGTTCGTCGTTGATAATCCATCTAATCATCAAAAAAATGCCTTGTAAAAAAACCAAGTCTTGCAACTCATTTCTGTTACCGTAAAAAGTTGGGAGATCCATGTAACACCAAGTCTGTCAATTTATTTATATAGACGACACATATAGCCGAATGGTTAGTGACCCTGAATACTAAGCTAGACGTCCCGGGTTCGAATCCCGGTCGGTGCAACATTTATAATATGATGAATATCGATGTTTGTTACCGAGTCATGGATGTTTATATGTATTTATGTATGTTTAAGTAAGAATATTGTATTAAATATATTGTTGTCTTGTTCCCATAGCACAGGCTATGTTTAATTTGGGGCAAGGTAGTTTGTGTAAAAGTGTGCCAATATTATATTATTATTTAGGCCCTACTTAAAGGTCTTTCTGTCATAAGTTATTACATAATAAGCTAACCTTACAACATCTTATAGTGACCATATCAATATTGAATTAAGAAATCGTTAAAGGTATTAGCAAGTTTTTTGGGAGATTTTATAATCAATAATAATCAGGAATATATTATTTTCTTTGGGAACATTTTGTTTCGTTTTATTTAGAACTTGCCATGTGGCTTTACTTTTTTTGTTTTTCGTACCTAAAATAAATTGGTTGTTTTGGGCTTACCGTATCAGTTTTATTATTTTTTAAGTCTTCCTGAATAATTTGTAAGAATATTTTTGTTTTACTTTGTTCTATTTAATCTGTATTTCATAGAGTATCTCTTTTTTTTTTACTACAAGCTTTATTTCCTGGCGTTATCTATTTTGGTTTACTGCGGGTTTTAATTGTAATTATTGTTTTTGTTGGAAAGCATAGTTCGTAATACAGCTTGAATGTTTCATAAAATGACTCGTAAACTGTATGTAGTGTCTCATATATATCAAAATGAACGAATTTATTTAGGTTGTCTTTGTGATAGTTTTGGATAGTTGTTTGATATGCTTAATGTTACAGGTTCTACGCACTGGATATTTAACTAGTTGCGCGGTGTGATCGGATAGATCCCAGTCTATTTTACCTTACTCGTACAAGATTTGGACTTACCACGTTGTCGATACATGATCCTGTCTGTGGTCTTGTACATTCATTTACCTGTACTTTTAAATTATATTGTGCAAGAAATTTGTTAAGATCTAATGACGTTTTATCATTTTTCAGGATATCAACTTCAATCTAGCCTCTTCCTTCCGTGAATGCCGTGAAAGAAGATTACGTATTTAAAAAAAAACCGGCACGACGGTAGAACCCTGTGATATTTTTTAACAACAAAGCCAACATGATCTCTCTCTCTACGGTCGTTTCCTCATGACTGAGGATCGTGGTCATCATCGAATGAGGATGCTGGTGCTATGATACTCGTTATGATATACCTCCATTGAAATATTTGACAAAGATTATTTATTATTTCACATCACACTAGCAATTACAAAATATAATATTACATTTGCACAATAAACGAAAAACAAAAGGGAATAACAAATAAAATTTTACACATCAAAGCGCTTAGAGAAACTAACAAATTATAAATAATTGGTATGAGTACTTTCAATGTAACTTTTGTGAAAAATAAAAATATAGTAATTGAACGAGTGATGCGAAAATGGGTATACCGTATATGCTGCAGCAGGTGCTACAGCGCTGTCTATTGCGACTCAATTTGCGACGTTGTTCCGAGACGTTTGAATATAATTGAAAAAATAATAATAATACGGTAGCCACAATAAAACATAAACAATCACTCACAAATAACAAATACATACAACGCTAATTTAAAAAAAAATACTAAACTTCTAAACAATATATGACCTAATGGTAAAAAATGGTGCGCTTAAAATAACAAATATAAAAGTAAAAGTCAAAGTTTTTAAAAATACTTTAGGAATAGAATAAGACGTTTTAATTCGACGATCCATAATATAGCCGAATGGTTAGTGACCCTGACTACTAAGCTAGAGGTCCCGGGTTCGAATCCCGTTAGGTGCATTCATTTATATGATGAATAGGTATAGATGTTTGTTTCCGAGTCATGGATGTTTATATGTATTTATGTATATTTAAGTAAGTATATTGTATTAAATATATCATTGTCTTGTACCCATAGTTACAGGCTATGCCTAGTTTGGGGCAAGATAATTTGTGTAAAAAGTGTGTCCATATTATTATTATTATTATTATTAATAATAATTTTATTTAGTTTGAGTGGTTTTGTAACACTGACTGTATATCTATATATAAGAGGGTTAACATGATCAATAAAATCTCCAAATGTTGAAATACTTAGTTGTACTTACTACCTGTGTAATAGTGTAACCCATAACATGTTTTGTCCTAATAAACGCGTTTTTATTCATGTACATAAATGTTGATGCACATAAACTATGTGTTTTATACCACAGTAGTGTAGTTTATTTGTATTTACAAAATGAAAGTCTACTAAATCTGCAAGTCTGCTAAGTAGGTAGGTAAATATGTAATGAGGCCGCCTTTGGTTTGGTAGATCCAGTCAATTCTTTTCGAAATGTAATGAAATTAATTTAATGAAAAGTATTGAGTAGCTTATAGGTTCAGTTATGTCAACATATAATTGTACATAAACTAGTAATTACCTGTACGTCATATGAATTGCTTTGATTTTGAGGTTATGTTACATTTTATCAAATAGCATCAAAACCCGGGTTTTGGTTTCAAAAATAATAACTGGGGGTAATCCGTGGATGTTTACGTATCATCTAAAAGAACTTTATATATGTTGCAAGTCTAGGCAGCGGTCCATACATTTTTGGGCATTCTTTTTTTATAAAATACATTTCTAAATCATTATTTACAATAATTTGAATTTAACAAAAGATTAGTACTAGTATTATTTAGTAAAGCATTGACAGTACAATATTGTATACTTAATAAAAAGTGGGCAAAAAATAATGCTGGGAGAGAAATGCTTCTTGCACCGCTTGTTCTCTCTCAGAGCGCCATTTGTTTCCGAAGCGGTAGTAGTGTCTAGAATATTAGAAATGACTTCAAAAAGAATTCTATTAATCGAATCTAATATTATATTACTTAAAAAAAATGTCAAAATTTTTAATTGAAAATATTCGACTAATGAATATAAACAGTTTATAAAACTTTGGTTCCTGTCCATTGCCTCTCTGACAATCGAGCAGAACTTAGTCGAGGGCGGACCGTCCGCGGTCTCACGTGCCTTCAGTGTTCTCAAATACGGTCAGCTTTTCAAGGCTCTCATCTCACCTCATTATGTGGCGAAATAGGTGGGAGTTCTCTTCTGAAACTGGCTGGTTTAGAGAGGAGAAATAATCGAAGCAATGCTGTCCAGGGTCGTAACATGCGTCTCCAGCACCACATAACGAATGCTTCGATTCTTATCTTACTCGAGCTCGTATCGTCCATGTTGTCACCCCATACTGAAAAATGCCAACACGATAACGAGGTATTAATTTGAGAACATCGATCATAAAGTAATCTTCACACGGACGGTCCCGCCCGCCGCGGCCGCACGCTCGCACGAGTGTCGCACGCGTCTCGCACGCCGCGCACGTGGCGGTCGCACTCCGCCTTCATAAAGGGTTCAATTATGCGATCATGAACATGTGTAATGGAATTACTTGTGATAATACACAAATATTTTATTTAGTTTTGTCATCCACAACGCATGGATTTATTGCGACATTGGGGGAGTTATTGCGACGCATATTCCGGTAAATTTTGCACACTTATGGTTTTATTAACCGTACGTGTCCTTAAAGGCAGGATATATTATGCATGTTTTTGGAGGAGATACAGGAGTAGCACAGCATGCCCTCAACTTTCAATAAGCTGAAAGTGTCTGCCCTCGATGAGAACTTTGTGTGACGCAAGCTCTTTAAAGTGATTGCAATCCACCTGTGGGTCCCAATGAATATAGCTGGTTTGCCAAATAAAGTAAAAAAATTAAATAAAAAAATTCAGCAAGTAGTCAGGTAAATCAAATTTATAAAAACTTACGTTATTTTAATATAATATGCGCGGAGCTAATATTTCTTCTAATCCTTAAACTAACCTACTTTATAACCCTTTCACTCATAAAACAGAGATAAGAATGTATGGCAGGATTAGTATCCATGCAGGATAAATACTAGGTAAATATTAATTGATAGATAATATATTTTTATTATTTCTAGTTCGTGGGAATCAGAAAAATATTGGCTTAATGTTTTCACAACAGCATTTACGTTCACACTACCATTTCTGATACGGTATGAGACTTTCCTTTTTTAATTCAAATTCAAATATTTTTATACAAAATAGGTTATTGAAAGTCAAAAACTACCCGTTCGGAAATATATGCCTCAAACCTGAGAACGTTCGCAAGCAACTCAGCGGGCTTCTTTTACTTAATAAAATTTCGTTCAATTTGTTATGTTTTTAAAGTGATAACCCTCACTTAATAGGTACTCAAATAAAATTTGAAAACAAAATGTTATGAAATCTCTGGCTTGATCCAATGAAATTTATAATTTAAAAAGCCTGACGGAGGTCGCACCATTCCAAATCTGTGGTATCATTAAGAAAGTCATATAGTAACCTTTCCCGTATAAACAGCTTTTAAGTTTTAACAATTGTTTTGAATTTCGTAATACATTATTTTCCTACTAGTGGTGGCAGGAGAATAATTACTGGCATTACATGGAAAACACTAAGACAATGATACTTGGTACTTATGTTACAGCTACGTCAAATTTGAGAATTATTACAACTTTAAACTTAAAGTTCATAACATATTATACAAGTGAACTTATGTACATGTATGTACAATAGTGTTTTACATAATGCAAAAGACATGCGTACGTATAATTCTTACCACTGGTATAATTATCACCAAAATATTAAAACTGAATTATTAATACATTGAAACATATATGAAGCTCAAAGACGCTGGAAATATTATTTCCCAGCAACCGCAATAGGAAGAGAACCCCTTTAATATTATATAGATGGAAAGGCTTCATGAGAAAGCTTCAAGTCGTTGAGTTTGGTTTTCTAGATGGTTAGGAGTAAGAGGTTCAAACATTTCCTATATATTTCATTGAAAATGAAAAATTCACTAGAACTATTTCGAACAAATTTTATTGTTAAAATTGTAAGACGCGTGCTTTTTTTTACTAAACAAAGTACCAGGCATGCATATACGGGTAGGAGATACAAGAGAAACGAGCGGGTCGCCACTAGTGCTAAATAGTTCTTAAGATTTCTGGGGAATTGCAAACAGACTTATCAAAATTGTTCAGTGCTGAGGATCTTGATTCATATTCAATCGATCAACGAGCTGTGTCCATCGGTTTTGCTCCGTCGTCTGGTGAGGTGAATACATACAACATGGCCATCGCAAATTGAGCTGTTAGCAGACCGTGTACAGACGCTGAACATTCTCTATTAAGCTGATTTAAGGTGCAGATGTTTTGTGCAACTAGCAGTTCATGGTATTCGGGCCATACAGAACCAACGCCACATTTCAAGGGTGTTGATTCTCTGTCTTTCTATGTCCTTGAAATTCTATGTCGTTGCGTGTGAGCAATAGGGAAGACAAGTGTGTGAACCAGGTGTATTTCAGTCCGATAGTTAATATTTCTCTCCTCACCTTCCTCAGTTAAGTATTCGCCGTTTGATAGCCTAAGTATTGGAACTGGCCCTGCTTTCACTCTTGTAAGATGTGCCTAAGCTGAATGGCTGCGAAACGAAAAAACGTCACTGTGACTTTGGCCTTCGCTTTATTAATGGCGATACTGATGCCGTGACTCAGTCTCCAGACATTTCAGCAGCTCTGCCTCATGTCCTCAGATAATGCAAAAAGGGGTTTTACCTCCCAGTTTTCAAGCCATAGTCCATGATATACTCGCCATATATATTGAATAATACGGGAGAGATAACACATCCCTGGCGAACGCCTTTATGGAATTTGAAATAACTTCATGATGCATCTCTTACTGTCACGGTGCTACATACCGATTCCTCCCCGCACTTTGTCTCATTTAACACAGTCGAAAGCCTTTTGGTAATCCAGAAAATATATGAAAGTTTGGAAGTACATAGCATAACTTCACTATGAGCCGAACATTTAGAATTTGCTCTCTAGGACCTCTTCCCTTGACAAACCCCACTTGTTCTACCCCGTTTGAGGTATTTGCCAATCCAAAAAAGATTTTAGCCTTACAGTAATGATGTATGATTGTATTTTACTAGCTTCTTATATAAGAGCCACACTTCTGTAGTTGTTGCTTTTAGGTAGATATAATGGACCCTCATTTATTAGAACTTTAGTAAAACTCTCATTAAACAATTTTATGTTTAGATTAACCAACCGCCTTATGGCATATATTACTCATTTTACTATAATTCAAGATCAGTTTTTGTTTAGATAATCAACACTAAAATTAAAAGACTTATTATTATTTGCATCAGACTGCACTTCGATTGGCGGGACGGTTGCCAACCTGAAATTGATGAGAGTTTAACTGTCTTAAACAGATTTTCTTGTATCTAATAACCGGTGGTTTCAAAAAGAAACCGAAGGTTAACGGAAAATGCCCAAGGGTTATTAAAAACAAAAATTTATTTCTTTATTAGAGTACACCACATCATAATATACAATACAATTTTGTACATCTTAAGTTACAATCTGTTGTTCTTAATATTTTTTAAATATATATATATATATATATATATATATATATATATATATATATATAGCTACAAACAAAAAAAAACAAAAGAAGAAATAAAAGTACAAATTATAAACTATATATGACTAACGTAGATTGAGTACCTGTTAAGTGCTTAAGCCCACCGAATATAATATCAAGCTCTGAATCAGTATCGTTAAACTTATTGTGTTCACAAAGAATTCGAGCGAGAGGCGTCTGAGCTCATACTATCCTACAACATAATTATTTAAAAGTTTTCCGTAATTGAAATTTGCTTGCGACTGTACTCTGGTGGTTGAGGGAAGTGGAATGAAGCTTGTGTTACAAATGTTTTGACACAAGTTCGCAACTTGCGAATAACTTAAACATAGTTTTGAACACTTATACAGAGTATTAGTAGAGTATTTTATTTATTACAATTTAATATGTCGCACGCGGTACCCTTATAATCTGTGTACCTTCACTTAAGGTAAGGCTTAAAAGAGTTTTTAACAAATGTAAAAAACATATTATCTCAAAATTTGTTCCTTTATGTGTATATGTTCCTCATGAAGTCAATAAAATCATTTTTGGAAACAAATGGTGATCTGGGAGAGATTCGGCGCAAGATAATCCCAAATTTTCAACTTTTTAAAAAGAATAACGTCAATGTAATGCGATATATTAGATTATGTGATATTAATATATTGGCGTAATAAGCAAATGGCTTAACTTAATAAAAAGCTATTATAATAATAGTTGTACATACATCAGTGAAAATATCATTAAACTCTAAATGAGCTATGCTCAAGTATCAATCCCAGGACCTTTACAATACTTACTATATGTAAATGATATCTATTTTATATAATCATATTGTCTAACTTTACTAAACACGTAGGTACAATTGCTGATGTCACATGAAAGGCCTAGATCACACAAGCTGCTTCTAAATAATTTTATTATGGGGTCTAATTCCTGAATATCGTTGACTCTCCATATCTACTTTCTAAAATATCTTTAAGGTGCCTACGGATTAACTCTCGGCATCTTATACTTTATTGCACTTAGCAAGAGAAAAAAATGCGCCTAACACTTATAAATATAAGTAGAAGTTGTAAGTTGCAACTAAGTTAATCAAAAGTTTTCGGAAAAATATATTTTAATCTTTTTCTCCATAAATATAAATTTACAATTAAGAATATCATGTCAAAAACTCACTAGTTATACACTGGTTGATTTTGGTTAGTTTTTTGTTTAATAAGTTGTTACCAAGCTAACATTCTTGTTTTCATGCGTGTGCTTATCCTGGTGACCAGTAATACAGGCATTTTATTACCTACTACAGGCACCAGCGATCCACGACCAAAACTTTTGTATCCCCTGTATTTTTTAAGTTTTCGTTTTATTGTTATTTTGGTTGTTGGTGAGAAATATTATTATTATTATGTGCTATACCCAATTATTTATTTGAAGACATAATTTTGTAATAAGTACTAGGAGGCTCCTTTACACAGGATGCCGGCTAGATTATGGGTACCACAACGGCGCCGTTTTCTGCCGTGAAGCTGTAATGTGTAAGCATTTAAGCATTTCTGTGTTTCGGTTTGAAGGGCGCCATACCTATTAAAATTACTGGGCAAATGAGACTTAACATCTTATGTTTCAAGGTGACGAGCGCAGTTGTAGTGCCGCTTAGAATTTTTTGGGGTTTTCAAGAATCCTGACCATAGGGAGTGACAATAACATAACATTGTAACAACACTTGGTAAACGTCGTGAAGCTACATCAGTTTGTAAAGAGCCTTCGACATGTGGAGAAGAACTGATAAGAAACTCCCAGCCCATCTTTTAAATCATATAAAAACTTAGCCTACTTGGTATATACTATGCAATTTTTTAATACAATACAATTTTATGTGGCCTGCACAGAACCTGAAAAAAAACCATGCATCAGTATCCTCTATATAATCTACTATACTATAGTAAGTTTTCTTTGTCAAAGAAGCTTTAATATATTCCTTGAATTTGTGCTCAGTAAGTCCTAGTATACTTTCTGGTATTTTATTTATATTCCTGGTACTCTGCTGTTGCTTATGGGAATGTGCCCTAGAATCCTTCAAACTCTATAATGATATATGATTCAAATTAAGAAAACTTGGGACTTCCTGACTAGAAGAACCTCAGGCATTTTCCAATAATATTGGTCTTAAAACAGCAACATCTTGTATAATCGTTAAAGTGGTTAGTAGCGACTGGAAGTGGCTAACCCTACGGGTAGGGCAGTGGGTGGTGGTGGGTGGTTGTCGATATAAAACCCAGCACAATAAGTACAGGTGCAAAATTAACCGGGCCTGTTATTTCGGGTTACGGGAACACATAACCTTTGCGTTATGCGCTGTATTATAACTGCTTTGATTGATGTAGCGATACTGGAAGTGACCAAATAAAGTAAGGATTTTTTTTGATATATTAATGTTTAAAAAGAGATTTTTTTATTATGAATGGATACAATGTTGTTAGGTTTAAATATTCTGTTGTTATTATTTTATTTCATTATTGCTACTTGTCATTACGAATATATATTACATTAATATTACGATACATTACAGAATGATATCCTAGACAACATAAAAGGAGAAAAGGCAGACCACGTCTTATATGGGAAGATGACATAAAAAAAAGTAGCAGGTGCAATCTGGTCGAGAAAAGCGAGAGACCACTCACTATGGAAAAGTTTGGGGGAGGCCTATGCCGAAAGGCAAGACATCCAATAATTACCGGTGTAAATAGTACTTAATTACCTACAAATGAAAATAAAATAAATAAAATTTAAATAGATTAGATTAGTTAGGTAAAGAATCATTTTACAATTAATTATTGTAAATATAGACTTTTATTATTATTATTGCTACTTGTCACAACAGTTTTACTGGAAATCGTACTTTAAATATTCAATGTCTTCTTGAAGTATTTATCATATAATATAAAGTATCTTCCACGAATTATTCAATATTATATATTACATATTATAAAGTTTAATTCAGTTTTATTATAAACAATGATTTGTTGAAGACTAATTCTATATGAAAAAGAAAACATAAAAGATCCTTAATTGCATTAGAATAACTGACTGCAGTGGGAATTACGATTCTACGGCAATTCTTATTGCAATAACGTCAAGTCGACAACTGAAGAATTGGCTGAATAGACTGTAAAACTGTGACACAGTAGATGTCCTTTTAAAGAATTTAAATCAAAATTACTGTTTTCAATTTAATTTACAAATCATTTTAATTTCAATATATACAAAGTGATGCAACAAAAACACTCTAAGGTTTTATACTAAATGCCTTACACAAATAAGTGAAAAGAAAGTAAAATAAGAATTAAAAACACAAGAGTTATTGAGTACATACATAATATAGTACAATACAGGAGATGCATCAATCCACATATACCGTAAATAATATAAAGGCATTATGTGACCATTTTATTAGCTATTATATAAAAAAAATATAAAAGCTTTAATTTGAAATAAAAAGAAATAAAGAAACATGAAGCAGACTTCCCGGTAGCAGGATCATCCAGCCACTACAAGTAGCACCCGTTCACGAACACGGCGCATGAACCAGCCATCGCCTCCCTCGTCCATATTTGAGGGAAGGGAACGACCCGCCCCACGTCACCGCCACAAGTTCTCTTGACATGCATGTTCATGCTCACTTAAGAACTTTATCAAATAACAAAAAAGAATATTCATCTACATATTATTATGCAATACTCACTAAATTCCTTTACTTACAATTCGACCATTTTGTTTATAACATATAATAAGGTAATATAACTCATAATCATTATTAATATTATTTTTATTATGATTAATTAAAACCCTTTAGGCTTTCTTATCATTAGAATTATCTAACTATAAACATATTTCTGAAAATTGCCAAATGTTATAAAATTTATATCTATATAACATGTATATAACTATTCATGTTGAATTCACTCTTATATAATTTTGAAACAAGTCGGATGGGTGAGTTTGAGCCTTAAATATTTCTAGAAAATCAACATGTACTGGCAGGTATGTCTTAATACGAACAATGATAAGACGGTACACATAATCCAATCTTGGGTATAATTAATGGACAGTCTAATAAATAATAATAGCAGTATTAATAATTACAATCACATTTACATAATATTGTAAGAGTACAAAGATTTTTTCATAATAATAATATAATAATATTGACACACTTTCACACAAATTATCTTGCCCCAAACAAGATATAGCCTGTACTATTGGTACAAGAGAACGATATATAATACAATATACTTACTTAAATATATATAAATACATATAAACATCCTTATTCATCACATAAATGATTAATGCACCTGCCGGAATTCGAACCTTACTAGTCGGGGTCACTAACCATACAATGTATTTGTTTCCAATTAAAATTGATGTCACTTCCATTATATGTATGCATGCGTCCGGTTATAAGTTAGAAGAGGTCTGATATTTATTCGTTCGGTTGGATTGTAGTTTTATGGCTGATCGTAAATGCTCTGTTATTGGTACGCATTTGAATAATGCGCGCCCGCTATGTTTGTAACGTGCAAAAATATTTACCTTAACATGCATCTACCCTCAAATTACGATCTATTGCCCTTTTTATTATAACAATCTTGGACAAAATTACTTTCTTTGCTTTCAGTGGAAGGCTGTTGCAATTGTTTTGCGTTGATTTCATTTCTTCATAACATCAGTATGTCTTGATATCTAAATTAATTTTAATTTCCGCCGCGATGGCAAACGTCCTGATGATGCTGGTGGCTTGGGCACGGGGAAGGGTGCTGGTGTGGGACGCTACTTGCGTCGACACTCTGTTACGTCAGTACGTGGGGCTGCTGCTTCGACTGCCGACTGGTCTCAGTGAGTCATACATCTTTGTACCCTTTGGTGTCGAGACACTTGGCCCGTGGGGCCCAGAGGCGCGGAGAATGTTCAAAATACTATCTTCGCGCCTCAATATGGCTACTGGAAACCCAAGCGCTGGCAGCTATCTCGGTCAACGGATCAGCCTAGCTATCCAACGCGGAAATGCTGCCAGTATTTTAGGTACGCTTCCACGTAATGATAGTTATAATTTTATGTAGTCATAATATTGTAAATATTGTTATAAGATATATAGTTTGTTTTTGATATTTTTTGTGGCCTTAATTTTAATAGTAGACATTTAGATTCCACCACAAAAAGTCGTTTACTGTTTAATTTTGAAGTGAAAACTTGTTTAGCGGCGCTGAGCACTATTCTCAATTCACGATGGGTATACAGTACTAAACTAGAACGATCGAAAATTCGTAAGACAGTCGTTGAAATTATGTATGAAAGTTGATTTTTCTGAGAAACAAGCTTTTTAATGTAACATATTTGTAATAGTTCTGAAGTGTTAAATTTTTTATGTAATATAAATTGTTATTTTTGTATATGAGAGCGGAATAAATGAATATTGAATTTAACCTCATAAATTCTAGTACTTTTATACTGATAAATAAAGCAATTCGTGCGAAATTATTCCCTAATCATTCCAAAATATTTGAAAATACACAACGTTAATGTTCAAGTTTTCACTTATGCTGACACTCCATGATTGCAACCCGTATTTTTTGTAGAACTTTGTGAACCTTTTGGATTGATTTTATTGGTAATAGGAAAAAAAATTGCATTTTGTAAAATATATTCATAATAATTTTTTAAAGCGCAACATATGTTGGTATGAAATATTTTTTTGAACTAAATCTATATTAACATTACACAGTTCAGGTCCTTACCAAATGTCAGTTAAAATTATTAAAATATTAATAAGTTAACAATATCAATAAATTCTTAAAAAAGTTTTTATTCTATTAATGAATATCTTGAGGAAAAAAAGCTGTGCATCTTGAGGTGCATTTGATAATTTAGTTCTTTCATGAAAAGGCATAAAAGGATTTAGTTTAATTGTTTTTCTTTCTCAAAATTGTTTGCTTTAGAATTCTTTTGATGGTTTGTTTAGTCACAAAATAGCATAATATAATAATTAAACAGCGTTATTGTGTTGTATTTTATGGAAAAAAGGTTTAACTGTCATCAACTATTCTAGTTTCTAGTTCAGTCTAGTCATCTTACAACTATTATAAAAAACACACTTTTTCTTTTTCTTTTTTAATTGTTAAATACTTTTTTTCTCCTCTATAGTGCGTAGGTACGTATACCTAACAATATTAAAGTAAGTTGTGTTTGTGTGTATAAATGTACGTTTTTATGTTTATGTGTGTGTATATAAATACTATAGTACGTTAATTTATTGCCTCATCAAATTATTATAAATAAAATCTCCTACACCTTACCTGGTAATTGTTCAAAATTGTATCATTATTTTTCTAGTGCAATACAGAATTTTGTTTATTAATGCAAGACTTTATTTATTATTAAAAATAAAATGGCGTTCTATTATCATAATTATCCTACAGATACTCCTAGTTTTCTTTTATTATCCACTCCTTAATAGCGAATACCGGTGCTGCCATATTTAAATTTTATATTCCTTAATGTTGCCACACACGCTCGCATAATACCAATAATAAAACCAATCTATTTACCGTTGCTTTCCTCTTAATACAGTGTACTACAGTTCAAAATAAAACTTCCTGGCTGTTATGAAGTTTGTTTAGAATACAGATGTTGTACAAATAGAATCGTTTTGGAAGCAATGTTTTTATTTAGAATGAGGCGATTTTCTTCGGGAACGGGAAACATTTGATGTTACCTGTGTTTTGATTTCATTGTATCTACGCTCTATCTAATACAAAGCCATAGATAGAAAAAGTAGCATAGACGGAACTTCGAATATTGTGTTAGAATTGGTGCAAAATTTAATGGCTAAAGACTTTATTAAAATATATTAGAGCTTTCTTCGCCAAATTTGTAAGTAATATCTATAAATAATTTTGATGATATATTAAATTTTATTTGACGTCATATCAGCTTAGGCTATTTGCCAATACAAAATAAACTTATGTACTTTATAATTGTTTTTTTTTGTTTTTTTTTGTTTTTTTTTATGGAATAGGATGACAAACGAGCGTACGGGTCACCTGGTGTTAAGTGATCACCGCCGCCCACATTCTCTTGCAACACCAGAGGAATCACAAGAGCGTTGCCGGCCTTTAAGGATTGTTTTAATAATTGTCATAATTTGACGCAATGGTACATTTCCAACGTTTTGAGTTTTCGATATTTCTACTTGCTTTAAGCGTCATGATCATTGGGCGACAGAAACTATTAGTTATGAGCATATTAATAAATAAATTTAATGCTTACAAGCCTTTATCACTACATATTTAATTTTCGAACAAAACACCAGAGTGCACCAATGTTTAACCATTAGAGCGCTTTCGCACTACGTCCGATCCGAATCCGATACGTACCCGTGAAAACATGGTTCGAGGTAGTAGTAGAACTCTTTCTATTGTAGTTTACGCACTAGATCCGGCTTGCGTCATCCGATGACTTTCCATCATTCGTTACAAATTGTTCTACGACTACAATATGGTCATATTTTGACGGGTTCGGATCGGATTAGGATCGAACGTAGTGCGAAAGCGTTCTTAAAAAGAAGACGAATAAGTACGCGATTGCTTATTCATTTATACTATTAATCATTTACACAACGAATCGTAAGCTAACGTAATGTGATGCGTTTGAATGTGACGGCAGCCCAAGATCTTATTATTCTTATTGTTTGGTTTGATGGCGTTTCCTTTTAGATGTCGCTTAAAACGAGATAAATTTGATTTGATTCATTCTTTACTTACTCTCATAATTTGTCGTCTTATGCTTCTCCAATAGACTGTCGTCACTGTCGTCCGCCCATGCTCGTATTATATCACACGAAGCTTTTTGCTAGAAATATTGTTAATTTTTTGTGGTTTTCAGTTAAATATTTATAGCTAATGGAACAGTTTGCTATTTTTAAGTGTATCCCTCAATTCAGGGATTAAATATACAAATTTAATTTGTACCAAGATTTATGAATGATGCAGGACTCGGCCCCGTGCCACTCGGGTTCCGTCCGATCGCTCTTACCAACTGAGCCAAACGTCCGAGTGAAGCACCTTGGTATGTCTTGTTCAACTCTCAGATTGTGGCTCCATCTACACTCTACAGGATTTACTTTACAGTTGATTACGTTGTGTTCCACAGATTAGTAAAATATAATCCGTCTATATAATTCCTATGTCTGAGAACTAGACGTGTTTGAACATTTCGCAACTCAAAACAATGAAAAAACTTCATGAATTATTGATGAGTTTCTATTGCGTTTGATCTAGGATTAACTATGACATTTCTTTGTAAACTTCGATTGGATTGTTTTCTTATGGGATTCATATACAGTTTGTGAATTATATCTTGTTATTTTAGGGAATAATCGTGTATTTGTAGGCTGAGATTAAATAAAACGGCTGACTAGTTAACAATAATAATTTTGTGCTTTTGTAATTCAAATTCAAATATTTTTATTCAAAATAGGATTTAAATCACTAATTGAAAGTCAAAAACTAACCTATTCGCAAAATTTTCCCCCCAGACCTGAAAAGAACTGGCGCAGGAAACTCAGCGGGCTTCTTCTCGTTTTCATAAAAAAATATGGATTCAAAATAATATCGTACAGTTAAATTTATTCTTTAATAGCGTCCTTCCAGGGCTCCATTCCCAATCAGTGGTGTCATTAAGAAAGTTATTTATATAATTTCGTAATACATCGGATATGAACATTATCTGGGATCTTTTGTAAAAGCATATACATTGCCCCACAATAGACTTAATAACTCGACTTAGCCCAGTAGTTGGCATTATAAGTTTATCGCTCTTGCTGGTGTTATCATTATGGTTAAGACATACATAAGATTGTCAAAAATATATTGAGTAGCACCAGTCAAGATGTTAATTTGCTCTCAATGATTCTTTATATAATGAAACTTTGTGTATTTATATCGTATTTGTACGTAAACTATTAATCTAATTAAGATAAAATTTTGGATGTTGAAGTGCAATAAAACCACAACAATATTGGAATAACATCCAGATGTTAAATAAATCGGTATATTCCCTTTTTTCATCGTACATTCACAGGAGTGCAGGTCTTTTAGTAAGGTGAATAAATTTCCTTGAAAACCGAACTGTAGAGAAGTGCTCAAAATTTTGGGAATGATGTTCAAGTTGGATTTCGGCGATTTACAGGAATCAGGTCAACCAGCTCTTCAGAACACTTCTCATGATTAATGCGTGATAGAGCCGTTAACAGAGCGCAAATAAAAAAGAATGCTGGGTGAGTTTTTTGCGCCGCTTTTTTTCTGTCAGAGCGCCATTTGTTTCCGAAGCGGTAGTTGTGTCTAGTATATTAGACATCAAAAAGAATTCTAAAGGAATCAATTTTAAGAAAAAAAATGCATTTTATGCCTAGGACTGGATCATCAACAATTCAAGCAGCTTTCCGTTGCACAAGGCCAAATGGTTTGATCTGATACTGGAGTGCGCCAAACCAGAGATGACAGCAGCATTCCATATGTGGCCGGACGTGTGGCTAGTACAGCGCTAGAATGTGTGTGGGCCGGCTTGAAGTATAGCCGTGCTCTATTTATGACGCCTAGCTTCTTCGAATCCAATTTGGCTTTGCCCCCCAGATGACCGTGGAATTTGCAATCGCTCGAGATTCCCAGACCCAGTATTCCGACACTAGGCGACGCAGTTGTAAATGAACGGTGATACGACAAATGGAGTTTTTATTAGTGTTAAACGCGTTTGAGTCTTCTGAGGGTAAATTGGATAAGTTTCATTTAACCCCTTTCCGAGAAAGGTTTTAGTTTCATTATTTTAAATAGTTATTTTAGTTTAGAACCGATAATAAAGGAAACTTTTTATTAACCTTCCTTAGAAAGTACAATATTTTGTATTCGAAGTGACGTTCAGATTAAAACACAGTAATGCTTATACATTGCTGCTATACGGCAGAAATAAGCGCCGTTGTGGTACCCATTATCTAGCCAGCATCCGGTGCAAAGGAGCCTCCCTCTGGTTAATATGAATTCTTCTCGTTTGAATTTCAAGAGTTATTGATGTCAAATCACTGATTAGGTAACTTACTTTCGACATCAGTTCAACGTTTTTTATATCTGTAATAATTACGAAAAAATCACCTGGTTACACTTAACGATTACAACCTACAAGTATATTCATGTGGCTATTGTAACACAAACTAATATGGTTAAACTGGTAAATTCAGACGAACTCGCGGCTATAAGCTAGTAATATATGAACCATCATTAATCTTGTTCCAAACGGTAGAAAGAAAATATTAAAAAACTTTTAAAATCTCGACAAACGTTCTAGAACCTTCCACAGCCTTCGCGTCTAACTGACATTTCAAAAAGGCCTGTGTTGTGTGAATTTTTCTCGAGTCTAATTAAAGAGTGCCGCCTGCAAATGGCGGGCGGTATTCGGCAGTCTGCACGTAATTCATCCCCTTATTAAAACAAACGAATCAAATATTTAAGAAACCCCATTTCTTTCACAATGCATTGCAAAATGAACTGTAGTATCAATGTGGTAAGGTAGAGTTTTGGATGAATCGGATGTAAGAAAAATTTAAGCTAATATCGAAATGTTATGCGAATGATTTCTTGATAATTTATTGAATTGATTTTGTTGTTAGTCAGATTCTGCAAGACAGGTGTAGACAAACAAGGAGAGAGTGTGAGAGAGAGAAAACATCTCTGATGAAGATACCTACAGAAAGATGTAAAAGGGAAGTGAATCTATTAAAAGGCTTGAAGAGAGAAGAAGTAGCAGAGGATACTCTGCCAGCATTATTTTTTTGCGCTCTTTTTAATAAAAATATACAATATTGTACTGTCATTGCTATTGCTATAAAATAAACATAATCTAGTCCCAGGCTGTCCGATCACTTAGATATTTAGCTGTGAAGTAATAGGATTTATGACAGAGCCATTTTTAATAAAACATATAAATTTATTTATAGATAATGCCCGAACCGACAAATTAAATTTGTAACCAAAATTTATGAACGTTGCGGGACTCGACACCGCGACCTCTCGGGTTCCGTCCGAACGCTCTTACCAACTGAGTCAACCGTTCGTTACACACAATTATTTTTTTTAGAATGATCTTCGAAAGTACCACACTTAAACATGCAAAAGTATATGCTTCCGATATCCTTTATAACAGAAGAGGATTGAGGAAGCAATATTAGTAAAGTGCTAGCTAATTGACTTGTGTGATTGCATTACACTTGTAACGAGCCATGGGGGTCTCGGGGGTGTGGGGGGGGGGTGTAGTCTGGCGAGGGGAGGTCGGGGTGGATTATTAGCCTCGCTTGATCCCGTATAAATTACACCCTGATCGGAAAAGATTGTTAAATATACAGCGTGCTCTGATTTTTCGCTTAAGAGACGACATAAAATAAATCTGAAAAGTGTTCTTATAAAACTTTCTACAAAATAATATCGACTTCAAAAAATAAATATGATTATTCATAATGGATGAATATTTATTTGTACATATGTATATTTAAGTAAGTATATTGTTATTATTAAATATATCGTTGTCTTGTACCCATAGTACAGGCTATGCCTAGTTTGAGGCGAGATAATTTGTGAAAAATTTTGTCAATATTTATTTATATTTTATGATATACTTAAATTACAGCCAAATTCAACTTAATTTCTTAAAATAAAAATTTATCTTCTTATACGCAGGTATAATAAAATCGTAGACTGTTAAGACTAGTATTAATTTTATAAAAAAATATTTGAATTTGTCCTTCCGCAAAAGCCACAAAAAAAATAATATTTTTATAATTAGTAAAAACCATCACACTATGTTTTGACATTACATTAAGCGTAAAAGTTAAATTTTTGTTTCTTACGTTTTTAAAGTGTTAACCCTCACTTCTAGGATCAATACACAAATAAAATTTGAAAACAAAATATTATGAACGATGCGGTAAGTATTTAGATGAAGCCACAACTTGAGAGTTGAACAAAGCATACAAGATTTTATTACGATAAGTCACTCGAACGGTTAGCTCAGGTGGCAGAACACTGGCACGGAACGCCAGAGGTCGTGGGTTCGAGTACCGCATCGTTCATAAAATTTTGTTTTCAAATTTTATTTGTAAATATTTCTTATTATTTTTGTTAAACCGACGATTCGACTATCTGACCTATATGAACCACTAAAGTAAAGTCCTCGAATGGCGACCGCGTACCGGAAGATGGTAGGCTCCCCACAAGATGGAACGACGATCTGGTCAAGATCGCCGGAATACGATGAATGAGGGCAGCGCAGGACCGTAGTCGTGGAAATCTTTGGGGGAGGCCTTACTCCAGTAGTGGACGTCTTCCGGCTGATGATGATGATGACATCAACTACTATAGAGTGTGGGCCGCATCAATACAGAACACGCTGTATATAGCCGGTAACAGTCGATCGCCGGCCCCTTTCATTGAAGCATATTTTCATAAATGCAAACATTTAAAGAATTTCCTTCGAAAGATCATAAATATTACACTTTTATAACATTCTTGTAAGTATTCACGAACAAAATTAAGACTTATTTTTACTCGGATAGGGTCCAAATTGTCGTTCGTTAAAAAACTCATAAGCGATTTAAAAGAAAACGCGAGGTGGAAAGGGGGCGAATTAAAGATTAATCCCGGTGTTCAATAAATATCGTGATTTCGAATGAATCCGATATGAAATTGGAAAGCAAGAATCGGGACTTATTCGCTATCCATTTAGTCCGAAGTGTTTTTGTTGGGATGAGTTATAGTGACAGATTTATGGTTACCTATTGCTACGGTTTGCGCTACGCAGTGCAGGCGATTCGTAGCGCTACACGTTCATATTACATAATGCACTCTGAAAAATATTATTTTCCAAATAATAAAGGCATAAAAGGCATTAACTTTCTCAAAATTGATTCCTTTAGAATTCTGACATTAATGCCATTTCTAATACTACTACAGCTTCGGAAACAAATGCACTCTTAGAAAGAAGAAGAAACTATACCGGAATGCTTTTATTGCGCTCTTTTTAATAAAATATACATTATTGTACTGTCATTACCTAATGCTATAAAATAATCATAATCTAGTCCCAGGATATGCGGTCACTTAGATATTCAGCTGTGGAGTAGTAGAATTTACGACAGAGACATTTTTAATGAAACATTTAAATTTATTTATAGATAATGCAATGATTGCGACCTTATTATAAAAGTGTATACATTTACCCCTAAAGATATTATGTATCTTATGAAGCCTACTAGGATTAAGTTACAAGCAATCCCTTATTTCTAGTGTTATAATAATGAAAATCACTATTTAGAGCAAAAAGATGACGATTTTTAAATTCTTATTTCAGTTTTCATAAATGTACTGATCATTAGTCCAACTTTACATATTATATATATTACAAAATATAAGGTTACAACTTTTAATGTTATGATTGTAGGTACTTTCTATTTAACATAAAAATAATAAATACATACATACGATATAGCAAAACATTTATATTTTTATGAAAGATACGACAAACAAGCGTACGGATCACCTGATATTATGTGATCTCTTGTGATCGGCGGCTCTTGCAAGACCTGAAGAATTACAAGTACTGCCGGCTTATTTGAAAGGTGTACTCGCTTTTTTTGATGGTACGAATGTCGTATCGTTCCGGGCACATCGCACAAGGAAGTTCGTTCCATATCTTAATTATGTGTGGAAGAAAGTTTCTTGAAAACTGCACTGTGGAAGAACGCCACACATCCAGATGGTGGGGATGATATCGAATTTGTGGCGTGTCATGCGAAGGTGGAATTCTGCGACAGGAATCACGTTAAACATCTCTTCGGAACACTCCGATATTATGGATAAACGCGATAAAGTTATATCTCTAACGCAAGGACAAGTGATAGTATTCATTTTTATTAATTTATTTTGATTAAAATGGTTAAACAATTACATTGTTATTGCTAGACTTATTATAGGAGATGTATAGACACTAATTTTGGTTGCTCGCATACAATTGTAGGTCATCCGCATAGTCACTGTGCATATTTGAGAACCACAGGTAAGTCATTAACCATTAATAAAAATAATAAAGGTCCTAAGATTGAACCTTGATTCACCCCAGAACGATTATAGTAAGGGTTTGATTCATAAATTCAAAGCCTAATGAACTGTTGCCGATCATGAAGAAAGTCTGACAAGAGATTAAGAAGCTTTGGAAAGATGCCTTTAGCACAAAGTTTAACAAGCAGGATGTCGTTATTTACACTGTCGAAGCCTTTATGGAAATCAAAGTACAGCACATATACTATCTAATTGTGTTGATATAAATTCTGTTAATGTAAATCAAATTGAACTATTGTAATGTTGTAATGATGAGTAATGATGGTTCGGTGACATATTCCGAAAAAGCTCTGAACCAAAAGATCGAATTACAAGAATAATATATATACAAATAAAATCGAATATAGAATAAAAGCGGGCTTCTCAAGAGCTTGAACCCGATATCGTTTTCCCGTGGAAAATAGGCTTAAAGCAAAGGAAATTATTTTAAACTTTGGTTGAAAATGCAATCCAGTATGTTTTAGATTAAAGGCAAATCAGCAAGAAAAATAGGGGCATAAACAAACATGTCGTCCTTGTAGTTAGTATGATTGAACCTTACCAATTTCGCGGATGCACTAATGCTCACTTCTTGGACATACAAATGGTCTAAAGGTCTTATTTAAAGTAAATTAGTTATTATTTTTATCATTATATTTAAATTATCGTACAATTTTTATATTTTGAAGTGAAAACTTTTTAAGCGGCGTTAAGTACTTTTCTTTTGACGGGTATAAAATGTTAAACTCGCGCCAGGACACGTGACCTGATCGAAAATTCATAAGACAGTCGTTGAAATTATGAATGAAAGTTGATTTCTCTGAGAGATAAACTTATAAGTGTAAAATAATTGTAATAGTTAATAATATAATATAATAAAGTAATTGTAATAAATATTCTGAAATGCTAATTTTTTAATGTAATTTAAATTGTCATTTTTGCGTACGATAGCGCAATCAATGAATATTGTATTTAACCATATAAATGCTAGTACTTTTAAACTGATAAATAAAGCAATTCTTTCAAAATTTTCAAAAATGCACAACGTTTATGCTCAGGGGTTTCACTTCTGCCGGCACTACCGGAGTGCAACCCGTATTTTTTTAAGTTATGCTTGTTTTTGGCACGTTAGGGAAAAATTATCAGTGTGTCACGATGCACGAGCACACCGTCACGCAAATTCGACACCTGGACGTTAGCTGATCAACTAGACCAATGTATCATACTTCAGCTACCAAGCCTTAAGAAATAAATAAATTTCAAAATATAATTCCAATTTATATAAGTTTAAAATAAAAAACATATTCTCTCCAATTGTATAAATATAATTTAATGATATTTAATTACAAGTTATTTAATTAAAAAATTCGGTATAATAATATTTTCTTTGGTTGTATTAATACCTTCTTTATTACAATATTGTTTTTTTTACAAACGTAACCTACCACGACAAATAAATTTTATCCTCGTGCCATTTTTCGAACAAAATCACTGATAAAAACTAGTAAACAAAGTTAGAAAGCGTCTATCAAGCATTAAGAAGATTAGTTTCGAGCGAAATAAGTTAGAAATAAGCAGGAGTTAAGCCATCAGCCGATGCTAATTAAGAGATATTATACCGAGACGGTAAAAAGTCACTTAGCTGACTTCTGGGAACCCTTCCAGCTACCCGCAAAAGCCACATTCAGTGAGGCCAGAGATCGAGCGGGCTAATATTCTGAATTTTTGAAGTTATACTTCTTTAGGCGCTTTGTGAAAATATTATGAGAGTGAAATTTTAAGATGCGCGCGCATCACTGTTACACAAAAGCAACATAGTGAAGTTGGTTCCTAAAATTAACTGACGTTTGCGACATGCGTTATTTTTTTCGGTTTCTTCGTCCGATATTAGGATAGGCAAGGGGTTCAAACCCGAGTAGCCGTATTCGATTTTTAATAATTAATTGCCAAAGCCATCGTTGCCAGATTTTTAATAAAATGTTATAATATATATGTACAAGATACCGGGTAGAAGGTTAAATGGTGTTGGTGATGCTATAAATCTATATAATATAATATATATAAATATTAATACAAAAAACGAATACAAACCAATATTACCAATTATTTAAATACTATTTTACCAATATTAAAATTAGTAAAATTAGTATAAATTAAAAATCGGCTTTCCATTTATTAAAATTCGGTTTTTGTGTGCAGTATAACTGCAAAAACTACTGAACCGATCGGAATATTACTTGTATCATAAGATGCAGCGTGTTTTGGAGAAGGTTTTAATATATAATTTATGGTTATAACTCATCTGGAACCTTTGATTCCTTGACTTACAATAAAAAATAAATAATTATTCGCAAATCAAATAATCCAGTCAATGTCATTTCATTACATATGACAAATTCAGAACTTTTAAACAAAATAGCCCCTACCAGATGGAGCGATCAAGTGAAAGGTCTACCTTCAACTAAGTTAAGGTTACGAGACTTAACATTTTAACAAGGTGAAGAGCGCAATTGTAGTGCCTTCACATTTTTGCCCTTCTACGATCTGCAACTATTTTTATATCGCTATTTTTATATTATTCTGTTTTATCCACAAACCCTATAGGTTGCAAGATGGCAATCGAATACAATAATTGTAGTACGATAAATTTTATATATCTACGATATATGTATTTGGTACGTCTGAGAATCGGTTGCCATCTATTTTTTATACCCCAAAAATTAAATTATTTAATAACAATTCAATTATATGGCAATACAACGTTTGCTGGGTCAGCTAGTTTTACTATAATATTCTAATTCTCTCAAGTATGTATTATACATGCGACAATGTATTTTCAGGTTCTTTAACCAATATCCCAATCGCAAGTGAAATGGCCTCAAATTAGCTCGTGTGTAAATAAACATTAGGGGATAGAAAGCGAACCGTGCGACAGCGGCGCCGTGTGGTCGCGCGACAATGTCGCAATCGTAAATCGTAATTTGTAAAAAGCACCTTCTGTAGTGATCATCGAACTACATTGTGAACAAAATGTTAGTAACAATTTAGACGGAGCTATGTTTTGGACTCGAGTTTTCATTAAGTATATTTAATTCATAGTAATCTTTGCTCTCAAATGCGGTAAGAAGGAGTCTACATATTATAGTAAAACTAAAAATTTCAATTATTAAATA
The DNA here is from genome assembly GCF_905404315.1 of Leptidea sinapis. Classification (NCBI taxonomy): domain Eukaryota; kingdom Metazoa; phylum Arthropoda; class Insecta; order Lepidoptera; family Pieridae; genus Leptidea; species Leptidea sinapis. The sequence goes on from NC_066266.1 coordinate 14,136,479, forward strand.
AATTATCGATTTACGATAAATTTTATTAAAACCCTTTTCTCTTGTAATATAATATTCATAAATGATACTAAATCAAAATATTACACTTATGAGCAAAGAATATGATATTTTCTCCCCTTCGAGCGGAAATTGACAACTTTTTACAAACAATAATATATGTATTTATTTTCCCCTCACAAATGATCATAAAGCTAATACATTGCATTAGACCATTTCTAACTAAATATACCGTTGTAATCTAGAGAGTATAATGAATAAATCAATATATGTTACAATACTATACACGGCATTTCGAAGTGGGCATATTCATTGAACAAAAAAAATTGTCTCCTTTATGTACTTTATTCGAAAATTGGAGACTGAATGGCAACGTCTATAGAGTTTAAACCCTCTAAACACATCAGGCATAAATAAACATTTTAAATCCATTTCAAACAATAAAAATCTGCCATTCTGAAATTATATGAAAAAAATATTCCAAGAGACAAATCATGGCACGTCTATAGTATTTCATGTATCTATGAAAAGAGTTTGCACTTCCGTAATGTGTAAAATATGTGGCTTGTGGATTGAGATACAATACGCTTCAGTAGATACTCGACCGCGCCATAAATTAGCTTAAGTGCTAATAACTTTATACTCCAACAAGCGAAAATGACAGATTTTTGTTAGCTACTACTGAAAAGAATCATTTTTTAGAATAATTGACAGCAAAATATTAAAAAAAACATCTTGATTGTTGGCTCTCAATATCATCTTGATAATGTTATGTATATGCACATAAGTGAATTTGCTAGATACTGTCATAACCATAATGTTTAACAGACATAAACTTATAATGCCTACTACTCGGCTAGGTCGAGTTAGTAAGAGTTTTGTGGGGCGATTTATATATATTATTGTATCAAGATCCCAGAAAAAGTTCAAAACAGATGTATGTCGAAATTCAAGAGAATTGTTAAAAAACGCTTGTGTGCTAAAGGTTACTATAACATAAATGACTTTCTTAACAATACCACAGATTGGGAATGGAGCGACCGCCCTCAGGCTATTGAATAATACATTATTACGATGTAAAATCGTGTGACCATATTTTTATGAAAAAAAAAGAAGCCCTGTGAGTTTTTTGCGCCCGTTCTTCTCAGGTTTGTGGCATAGTTTTTCGAATGGGTGGTAGTAGATAAATAATAAAGTACTAAGTCTAAATGATTTAATTAAGAGTTAAAACCTCAAAATCACGCCAGGTTGACAATATCATGATTTGTAATAGGTGCATTACACTTTACAGACGCAGACTTAACCCTAGAGTACTAATCAACGCCTGGGAGGTCGTACTCTCACAGTTTTTCTCTATAATTTCTAATCATCGCCTGTGAGACGGTGCTTAGTACTAAAGATAATTATTTTTTATGGAATTATTTGTTGAGCGGAGCTCCCACCGGTTGACTCCAATTGATTTCTATATTAAATTGTTTCTCAGCCATATCTGGACCGATTTAAAAAAAATTGAACTCAGAAAGCTTTCGAAATTTTCTAGGTTATTGTCGAGATAGAATTTTGAATTTCGACTTGATTCAATTATTATAATTAATAACAAACATGATTTACAAATTATTCTAAATTAGTACGCGCTATTTATATTTTAATTTTTACACACAAAAAATTTACACATTCTAAGTTTACCTCGATTCGCTCAAATATACGCATGGAAGCGGTACGACGAGCGACTGCAGCATCCTACTTCATAGTTATTATTGAAGTTCAGTCTCTCTACAGACTCGGCAATTCTGTCTCTAAACCATGCCGTGAATTATTATAAAAGTCGTGAAACATCGGTCTATGAGTGTTTCCTGGATCTGAGTCGCGCATTTGATCTTGTTAATATATTATGAAGATAAATGCGTGACTCAAACGTCCACAGCGATATTGTCGGGCTGATGAGGTATTGGCACGAGAATCAAAGGAACATTGTGCGTTAGGGCGACACAGCCTCTACTGTGTTTAGCTTAGAGTGCGGTGTACGTCAGGGGGGCTAACCTCTCCGGACCTGTTCAGTGTTTACGTTAATGACCTTATTGGAGAGCTAAGTGGTACTGGCATCGGTTGTCATATTGACGGAGTTTCTTTTAACAACTAAAGCTACTTCACCCCCTCTTATATAAAATAAATTCAAAGCATTCAGTTTAGTTAATTCGGGATTTTGTTAGGTGTTGTCGTCAAACCTTGTTGAAATGGTTGAAGTTGATATGATATTTTTAACCGACTTCTAAAGAAGGACGTTATCATGTCGATTGGCATTTTTTATGTATGCAGGTACACCGATATCGCTGAGATTAGTGATCCAATTTACATAATTTTTCTTTAGTTTGAGAAATGTTTGCCATCTTGTCCCATAAAAAATTGAAATTATATATCTACTTTCTCCCAGGATATTTTTTATGAATATTTTTGCTAACGTAGATGATATTATAGTTTGGGTACTGCTTTTTAGGAGTTTTCATTTAGGTTGATTATATATTATTATTATTAACCCGTGTCCCTAAGTGGGTCTAAGGCTAACGGAGTAAACTCGTTTTTTCCTTTCCAGTGTCTTTGGATCTATATTGTTTAAGGCGCGTGGCACCTTTCGTAGGTTTAGCTATTTTTAGTTGAGACCAATGGTCTTGCCCTCTTTTTAAGCTAGTTCCGTGGGTCCTAGAGCTCTCAGAGATTACAAACAGAAGAAAGTGAGGGCGCCACTTGCCTGAACTACAAGCAAGAAAGATTGTAAGAACAAAAGAAAGATTGTGAGTAAACTACCTGCCTAACATGAAATTAATAGAAATGAAATAACAATCAGTCTTTCTAATTTATTTAATATCTTGTGTAGTAACTTAGTAACAAAAAATATAAACAGTAGTAGAATGCATCATACTTCAACTGTTATATTATTCACTTAAAATAACAGAGAGATTTAGTTTTAATCAAATGATGCAGTTCAGTGACTAATGTCTATACTAGATATTGAGTTCAATCTAAGCCAACAATAATGGATGTAGATTATACCACAACAAAAAATAGAAGAATTTAAAGGAAAAGAAAGGTGTCACCAATGATGAACCGCAAACTTAATATTTTAAGAAACATTATGGCATATTCATAGCCGTTAAATTTCTCAATTAAATGACCCCAATGGGATCAATGGAAGATCACGTGCTACCCGAGCCAAAGCCATCTCACCACATCCAACTTTCCGGCACTGGTTCAGTATCAAATTCTCAGCATGTTGCTGTGAGAGCATGTGGCCTGAATGGATGCATGAGGGCGTGAGGCCAAAGTAAGATGGTAAAGAAGTTAAAAAGCAAAATTAACTTTTTTATGAAAATAAGGGACGTGACGAGCAGGAAGTTCAGCTGATGTTAATTGATACGCCCTACCCATTACAATGCAGTGCTGCTCAGGATTCTTGAAAAACCCAAAAATTCTGAGCGGCACTACAATTGCGTCCGTCACCTTGAGACAAGATGTTAAGTCTCATTTGCCCAGTAATATTACTAACTACGGCGCCCTTCAGACCTAAACACGGTAATGTTTACATATAACTGCTTCACGGCAGAAATAGGCGCCGATATACAAAAATCGGCACCAAATATTTATTCAAATAAAAACATAAGTTACATATCTTCTGAAATAGAGGAAATATCACAATGATTAACAAAAACCACGCCTAGCAGTGATCGAGTACATTCCGGCCATCCAAAAACAATACTCACCAAGTCCTACAGCAACCAGCTCGTAGAAGGAATTTCGTAAATAGAAAAGGCCTGTTTAGGGGCCTTTATAAAAAAAAAACTAAAAAATGTAAGGTGGTTACCACGCAATAGCTGTGGTAACAAAAAAATGGCTTCCCTGCAAAATTAATCTCAGTTAAGTTTTGGATGGTATCTTTTATTTCCATTATCTATTTCGTTATATACGCCCTGCCCATTCTATTGCAGTGCCAATCAGGATTCTTGAAAATGCCCAAAAATTCTGAGCGGCACCACAATAATTGCGCTCGTCACCTTGAGACATAACATGTTAAGTCTTATATGCCCAGTAATTTCACTAGGTACGGCGCCCTTCAGACCGAAACACAATAATGCTTACACATTACTATTTCACGGCAGAAAAATACCTTTAATATAAATAAAATACTACCTATTGATAGGTTTGAAGTCAGTGCCTGCCCGCTTGGGCTATCTGTAGTGTGACCACCTGTAATAATATACTAGCTACAGTACCTACTTGAGCGTATATTTTTCGTAGTTTGGTGTTATTACTATACTCTATACATATAGAATTTATATCGAGTGTCTTAGAATAGTTTTTTTTGAAGTCGGTTATTTTTTTGTATTTTTTTTTTATTATTATTTATTTAGTGAATCTGAAGTACACTTACTAATAATTTGTCTAAATATATGTAGATCTACTAAATTTTGCAATGCAGCAATGAACGTAAGCGCATTGAAATTTGATTACAGACAGTTTGAAATTCTGCCACAGATCGCACCCTTACTGTAAGTCGTTAAGGAGTTCCATTATCATTATATTCGACAAAGACAATTACTTGACCATAATGATGTTACGGTAGGTGACTCAAATATCCGGATAGCATATAAAAGATTCGGCCGAGTATATTTAATTTGCTCCTAAGAATTGAAGAGTTCCGTTACTTTTTTATAGAACCCATAATCAGAACCTAACCAAACTTTGGTTGCCTTTATTTGTCGCGCACATACTTATAGCATTTATATTAACTTAAGACTTTTATGGTTTTCTCATGGATGCCACTGTTAGATTTGAACCAAATTGACAACACGGGAATCATTAAAATTGGTTCATTCAGTCGGATGTTTTGTGGTAACAAACATAAAAAACCGACGAATTGAGAACCTCCTCCTTTTTAGAAGACGGTTAAAAAGGTATGCAGATAATAGATATAATATTATTATTTATTAACTGATTGCAATTATAATAAAGAAATTAATACAGGTAAATTAGTTGGGACTCATTTTATTAATTAAAAACATTTTTGTGGCAAAGCATACTTTGTTACTACATGGGTCGGGTCGATCACAACGAGGAGATTTCATAAAAATGTATAATAATTCATTTATTAATGTAATTTTCAAGACGTTCTTCTCAGGTATGGGGTATAATATATTTTCGTATGAATGGTAAATTTTGAATTTGAATTGGAGATTGTCGAAAATCGTCACCTTTTTGCTCTTAATAGTGATTTTCATTATTATAACACTTACAAATAAGAGATTGCTTGTAAGTAATTCTAGTAGGCTTCATAAGATACATAATAGCTTTAAGGATTAATGTATACACTTTTATAGTAAATGTTTTATTAAAAAATGGTTCTCTTGTAAATCCTACTACTCCACAACTGATCTAAGTAATCCGACTGACTGTAACTAGATTATGATTATTTTATAGCAATAGCACTGACAATACAATATTGTATATTTTGGTTAAAAAGGCGTAAAAAAATGCTGGAGAGAGTATCTTGCACCGGTTCTTCTCTCTCTGAGCTCTATTTGTTTCCGAAGCAGTTGCAAGGTAGTATCTAGTATATAAGAAATGACATCAAAAATACTTCTAGAGGAATCAATTTTGACAAAATCAATGCCATTTATGCCTTTTAGATACAAATAATCAACATTTAATGTTATAGAAAGGCTAACTGTAGAATAGAGATTAAAAAGAAGATTATAATCGTTATTGTCTAGTTCTAGCAGGCCAACTAAGCAATTTTGTCAGTTCTTCTCCTCATGTCAAGGCCCCCTTACGAACTGATATAGCTTCATGACATTCACCAAGTGTAGGTGCAATGTTATGTATCTGTACTATCAATACGTACCTATTATAAAACAAAGTCGTTCGCTGCGTCTGTCTGTCTGTTCTTTATAAACTACTTCACCGATTTCTGCTATTTTCACCAATGGATAGCGTGGTTCTCGAGGAAGGTTTTAGTGTATAATTTGTTAAGTTTTTGTATACATTAACGATATTTGTTAGAGGTGTCGAAAATAGTAAGCCGTCTGGGAGCTTTAAATAAAAATGCTGTGTTAACCCTTTGAGATATAACAACGTCATGTATTGTGGAATTGTGTATCTTATTTAGGACTACAGAAAAGTACACGATGGCACATGTCTATATCTTAATTAGAGAATACGATACCCATTTTAATAATTTAAAAATGGTCATAAATCGGTAATGAAACAGCTGTTTACACAAATACGATATTATTCCTTATCATTTTTAAACAAGTTAGATATTTTACTCTTTAACACCATATAATTGGTTGATGCGATACCACCCTCCCTCCACACCGTCTTGCAACCTACAAATAAGGAACTTATCGAATTAAATTAAATTTGAATATTTTCATTATATTTTTTTCTATTGACAGAACAGCGTCTCTCGGGTTAGCTTATTTATTACGAATATTCAACATAACATTTTCTTCATTAGCGATGTCTGTGCAATAGAACCATTGAGCCCCCGGCCCCGGTTGGATTCTCACCCGCCACAAAATGAAAGATTTCAACGTTTGTTTCTTCGATAATCTATGCTTCTAGATAGATAGGTAGCTGACATGCGGAACGCAGACGTGGTCGCTAACTATGGGCCTTGGAAGGTCATGAACGCATAAATGAGGAAATGCGTAGGAGAATGAAAGTCTCCGACATAGCCCACATGGTTGCGAAACTGAACTGGCAGTGGTCAGGGCACATAGCTCGACGGAAAGATGGCTGTTGGGGCAGTAAAGTCCTCGAATAGTGACCACGTACCGAAAGAGGCAGTTTTGATAGGCCCTCGACAAGATGGATCGACGATCTGGTCATGATCGACGGAATACGTTGGACGAGGGCAGCGTAGTGGAGATCTTTGGAGGAGGCCTTTGACCAGCAGGTCGTCTTCCGGCTGAAATGATGATAATGATAGATGCTGTTAGGCAACGCATTACAACACTTAAAGGTTTAATACATTAGTGTGAATTACACCTAATATGTATTACACTTACACTCGCGATTCGCCGCTATTTTTTTCTACATGTTCATAGCTGTCACAGGCTATCTAGACATATAAATTATCTTAAGTCTTGTTAATTATCGATATCCGGAACTTCACTAGGGATGTCGACAGCGAAGTGTTCCAAGTGTAATCAACGTGTATAATTCGTGAGAAACACCGGGTGATAATGTTAGTTTGGTTAGTTAGTGTTTATCACTGGCCGTGCCTTGCCGACCCGCACTTAACTACCGCTTAGCCGTTTGATTACTGCTAATTACTGACCCGGTTCAGTGCTACCAACTTTACTGTGATTAAGCATTCGCGACTCTTTTCTCTTTTTAGACCCTAGATCAAAATAATTTCGAAAGAAGAACAATATCTTATTGAAATGAAATACTTTTTAAAGGAATAATACTCGTACACGTGTAATTCTAACTGCTTTTTAACATTAGATATCTATTTGCTTAAAAGTTACACTTTATCATTTACGAGCTGACCCGACAGATGCTGTTCAATAGGAAAAAATATGATGTAAGAATTCGGCAATAATGCGGTCTAAAGTGTAAGCGTCAGTGTAATCTTATTAATTAGTTAAAAATGAAACCAAAACGTATTTATTAATGATCAGTAGGCACGACGGTGCGGGGGGAGGGTAGTATCGCATCAAACAATTATATGGTGTAAAAGAGTAAAATATCTAACTGTTATAAAATGTTAAAGATTAACATAGTATTTATGTAAACAGTTTTTACATTGCCGCTTTATGATTGCCAATTTTTTAAAGTATTAAAATGGATATCGTATGTTATCCTTAAAAGGTAGAGTAGGTAAGTATGCCATCGCGGACTTTTGTATAGTCATATAAGATACACAATTCCACCGTACATTATTTTTTTATATCTCAAAGGTTTTAGACAGCTTTTTTATTTAACGCTCCCAGGCGGCTTACTTTTTTCTGACACCTACAAGAAATGTCGTTACTGTATACGAAAATGTATTATATTTTTTTACAAATTATATAATTTGTACTGTGTATTGTATACTAAAACCTTCCTCAAGAACCACGCTATCCATTGATGAAAACAGCAGTAAAATCGGTGGAGTTTTTGAGTTTATCGCGAGCAGACAGACAGACAGACGCGGAGGAGGACCTTTTTATATAATAATGTAATAATATATGTAGTGATTTACCAAACTGGACGTTTTGTGACCTTTGCCGGAGCACAGGTACAGGGGGACTGCTGTTCAAAGTCAAATAAATTTTATTCAATTCGGCTTACAATAAGCCTTTTGAATTGTCACTTTATATATTTATTTTTAATTACTGACTCTACCATATTTTCGGAAAAGTGGAGCTTGTGAGAAGAACATACAAGAAACTCTTCAATCAATAGAGTATTTTACAATGGCCGTAATGTACAAAGCTAATTAGTTTGTAAGGTGCTGCATCCAATAAATGAATCGTGTTTAAATAATATAAACTATTTCATAAAAAGTAATAAAGAATAAACTGTATAAATATAAATTATCCTATACTGGTTGTTTTAGCCTTAAGAGCTTAGATCATTTATACATTTAGATAGACTATTATACAGCTGTAAAAACATCAAAAAATTGAGTTTAGAAGTAACCTCTATTTTGGGCAATGCACGTACACTAACACAAAGTGCTTAAAAATTCTTGCTTACCGCGTTATTATTGGCTCTGGTGAGGCCACGTACGTAGGTACAATACCTATGAGGTTTGTAGTCAAAATTTTGCAGTTAAATATATTTTTTTTTGTTTTATTCTTTAAATATAAAACTACAACATATAAGAATTGCATATTGCCTCACATATTTTTGGAAAAATAAAAATGATATTTTTAAATCTTTTGGGGGTACATTTAGCCCCGCTACTCACCAGCCAGAGGGCCTACCATCAACTTTTAATAAGCGATGCGAATCCGATGCAGTTCAGTTTAGGTACCCAAACTGAATCACTAAAATTCGTACCAGGAAGTGCCTTTTACTGAATGGTGTTTGGATCGCTTATGAAGAATGAACGAAATAAAATTTGCTTTTCGAAACCTTAAATGATATGATTTTTTGAGCAGTTTTTTTGCGTAGAAAATACTAAAAATACATTTTAAAATTGTGCAATTGCGTCAAATTATAAACCATTAAGCCCTATTTTATCCTTATAAAATAATAGTAATATAAAAAAAAAAAAAAAAAAAATTTATTGAATAAGGCGTTACTTTGCGGAAATCCATAATTATACAAATTATTTAAGTTTTCTTTAGTGTTAATTCCGCCAATATTTGTCTTTAAAACAATTCGACACGTGTTTCGCCTCTACACGAGGCATCCTCAGGACGTGTTGTCTCGCCAAAATCTGGCACGAGACTGCCAGGACTGGAGTCTGTGTCTGTGGGACGTGTCGAATTGTTTTAAAGACAAATATTGGCGGAATTAACACTAAAGAAAACTTAAATAATTTGTATAATAGTAATATAAATAAATATAGTTCTTTCAATTACAAATTAAATGTTTGCTTATGTGTTTTCGTAAAAATAACGAGTTATGAACGCACCTCCATTGATGTTTGATTTGACAGGACCACAGAGTCCATTTTTTTAAATTCGTCCCGGATTTATAAGCCCGGGACCTTACTGCCTTGTCTTTAGTATTTTCATTTTTGGTGTGTATTTTCAGTATTTTGTTTTACAAAAAAGTCCAATAAAGTATTCTCATCTCAACTTTAATCAATAACATATTCTTTTCTATTTTTTCACTATTTTTTAAAAGTTATTAACAACACGATTCACTTTCCTCTAATGGAAGTAGCAACTTTTTTCGAAGCGGTCACTTTAACAAATAAGCTATCCAGTTTAGGTTGAAATAACACCTCATGGTACGAATGAATGAAGGAACTAAATCAGTTTGCGATTCAGTTTATATAATTTTTGACATTCAATTGACATCATTGCGATTTAATCAGTTGATTTGATGACAACCTAAATTAGATAGCTCTAATCACGTCGTGGTAGGAAATAGCAAAGCAGTTCATTTTAGGTTGTCAATTGAATCGGAATAAGAGGTCATGGTAGGCCCGTAGGTCTAGTAGTAGCAGGGCAATTAGGATATAATAGGAGAGTTTATGGAACAAGTTTTCAGCTTGCCTCAAATACCTACCCAAAAATTGGTGCTAGCTCTCCTACTATTTAAGTCATTTTTTTTTCCTTTTTTTATGGAATAGGAGGAGAAGCGAGCGTACGGGTCACCTGGTGTTAAGTGATCACCGCCGCCCACAATCTCTTGCAATACCAGAGGAATTATAGGAGCGTTGCCGGAAGGTCGGCGGTGTTTTTCCGTTGTCGTCAAGAGTCGAGTTGGAGGCGAAAAGAGCGCACAGGAGCTCGGCTTTCTCTTTTGCCGTATGGGCCAGGGTGTCATACCTCATGTGCAACGGCGGCATGGACGGCTGGTTGAAGTTACCAAGAGCAGCTTTCGACAACGACTAGAACTTGCGTGTTCCAGTCGGATAACTGGAAAGCTGCTCGCCGATTTTGTCGACGTGCTTTGACTTCGCACGGGCGATTTACCGCTTAAAAAATCTGGAGGCACGGTTATATTTCCTCTTTAGAACTTTGCAGTTCAGATCCTTTGAGCCCAGCGCAGCAACCCAAGTTCGATATGCCTGTTTTTTGCAGTCAGATGCTGCTTTAACTGATGCATCGAACCAGGGCTGTGATCTGCCACCGATACTACAGAGCTTGGTATAAAAATATCCATGCTCTGCAGTATCACATCGGCTACTGCAACGGCGCAGGCACTAGGATCATCCGAACGGAAACAAACCTAAATTGCCTAATGCATATGTAAGTGTAAAAATAAAGAATTATTATAATTATTCTCTTAATTATAATCTCATATTACTTCCTACATTTATGTATATTATATAACATATTTATAAAGAACAATATTACTCTAAAAAAAAAAAAAATAGAGCCCTGTGTGTTGGTTAGGGCGACAGACTGAAATAACTTCTTTCTTTATCTGAACCTTAATCCAGTTATTAAGGGAGAGCCTCTTGAGATGATAGTCGAGGCTCTTTGCTATAAGTCTGCTTACGGAAACTACTATCGGGACAATTGTTGTTGAATCAACATCCCACATGTCAGTAACCTCGTGTGCTAGGTACTTCGACAATTTGTCTATCTCAGCTTTTACGAGGTTCTCTTACGAAGCTCTAACCGATCTACGAACACAATAGCAGGCTAATTAGCAATGATAGTTCTGTCCGTGATGATATTGTTATCGTAGTATGTTCAGATAAGTAATTATAGTAATTTTATCGGCAATAACATGGCACTGGAAAGTTCACGAAACATTGGGTTAACAAAAATATTAATAAAAATGTATCTCTTACGCAAAACTAAAGAAAAAGCATAATTTCACACGTTTTAATCAAAATCAATTTCTTCATTATCGTGAAGAATATTACACATATAATAAATGTCAAAAGCGTGACATGAAATAATTGTGATTTTATTTACTATTAATATTAGTTGACAAAATTGCAGGCTATATTTATTGATGTAAATATAAATAACTTCATTTATACATAAAAATAATTTAACAAAAAAAAACTATTTCAAAACAATACAATATGCACTAAAAAGTAAAAAAAAATACTACAGGCTACCTAAAAGTTGATCAAATTATTATGACAATAATATAATATATGTATTTTTGGAGTGGGTGTCAGCCAATGTAGGTTTGTAACTACATACATAGTCATAGGTGAGATGTGCTTGTATCGCACGCGCGACGTCACGAGGCCAGAGGCGAGAGCGGGGCCGCGGCGGGGTTCACCGATCCCAATAGCAATAATTTGCCATAATAATTTGATTTATTAGGTTATTTCTGGATGCCATTGTCAGAACTGGACCAAATTGAAATGGGACTACACGGAAAGCACCAGCTTTCAAATGTAAAATCGAATTGAGAACCTCCTCCTTTTTTGAAGTCAGTAAAAATACAATATAATATAGCTTACAACGGTAAGAATGAGGAAAACTCAATATTTCAATATTTATTAATACTCGCTTATATTTATTGCTTTATTAGCGATCTATAAATAATAAACAGCGAAAAGTTTTTTAATCGTAACTTTTATGAATTTTTGAGGGGCGGGAATTTATTGCTTTTAATTCGTTGTCGATACCTGGTGTTGTGCGCTGCGATCATTCCAGCTAATATAATGTATTGTTAGAGTTTCTACGTCTTCTAGTGATGGGCCTCAGTCGATGTAATTATTATTTTTATAATTTATAGTATAATATTTTTATAATCGATGTATTTTTTTTTATAATATGTTTGAACTGGTGCACTGGCAATTGGATGAAAGTATTTTTATGCCGGGTATAATTCCCCGTAAAGATAGTTTCAATTTAATGTGATTACATTAAATCAGATTACTTTATATGATTATTGTATTGTATAAATCTAATTATGATTGATTCATTATTGCCACTTGACCAAACTTCTTTCATTCAAGACTTTCTGTATACAAATGCTCGAATAACAGAATACATACCGATGAAATTTAAGATTTTCCCCAATCAATCATAGATTACCCATAATCAGATATGTTCATATTAATGAGAATAATCTGAAAGTATTATACACTTACAAGTGGCAAAATAATAAATCTTATCTTTTGCCAATCTCTGCAAGTAAATAGGTATACAAATTCGGTAAATAAACATAAGACAAAATCTCTAAAACTAATAAAGTTAATAGATAGGAGGACCTTCTGTGTAGAATTGGTGTATTTGAAATAATCTGTACCGTACTGAAATAGTTATTCCAGTTGTATATTATCAACAGATTTATATATTGGTGATCGTCTAAGGTTATTACATTTCAAAACCAAGTATACTAAAAGCTATGTTTGATATTTTTTACGATTATAAAAATAATACCTAAGCCACGCACTAAAAACTCGTTTATTACCAAGCTTATAACATAAGTATGTTTATGTACGACCCATATAGCCGAATGGTTACTGACCCTGTCTACTAAGCTAGAGGTCCCGGGTTCGAGTCCCGGTAGGTGCAACCATTTATATAATGAGTGTTTAAGTAAGTATATTGTATTAAATGTATCGTACACACACTACATGCTATGTCTAGTTTGGGGCAAGATAATTTGTGTAAAAGTGTTTCAATATTATATTCTTAATAAGACTATCGACAGCATAATCAAGTGTTGCACATCACTAGTGCTAGGTACCTATTGGGAGCAGGGTGTGGATGGCGCACCTGTGTTTATTGTTTCTGGTGGTTTGTAGCTTTATATACGTTGGCTGTTTATTGCCAAGCAACTAATTACTACTTACAATGTTTTCAAACTCATTTCAACTTATCAGATATTTGGCGTTTGCAGTCGACACTGATTTGTGTTTATATTTTAATATGGCAACATTATTGCCTGCAACTTTAGATTATATTTACAGTTTACTTTTATGAAGGATTAGAAAGACCACCACACCACTTTTAATAGATACTTATAATAAACTCCCAAGTGATACCCATTCTTAATCTGCCATTAAACCAATTTAAAAAATTCAATTAAACCAAAACTTTATAAAAAAGCTTACTATAAAATAACGGCTTTCTTAGATGATAAAAATGCTTGGGAATGAATTTGCTCTCTTTTATTAAAAAAAGCATTATAATTTTCTAGAGTAATATAATATTTTTACAAACTAAATTATGTAGCTCTTATTATTATAAGAAACCAAAAATTGACGATTCAAAATGATCAAATATGATTTAGATGAATATAGATATTTGAACTTTGACTTTGTCGAAGCAAGCACCTTTTTACAATCGGCGTAACAGGCAGTTCTAAGTGCAGAGGATGTGTGATCGAGATAAAACGGTTGCTTACGTAACTCTCAAATGCACAGGAGTAGCCAATGGGCACCAATCTTTGTAAAAACAAGGTCTCTCCAAAAAGTTTGCATACATCCCAGGGCAAATGTCATCTTATGTCTCAAGGTGATGAGCGCTATTGTGGTTCCGTTCAGAATTTTTTGGTTTTTCAAGAATTGTGAGCGGCACTGCATTGTAATGGGCGGGGCGTGTCAAATACCATCTCGTATCTCGTCTCGTCTCTCTCCTTATTGTCATAAAAAACAACTACTAAAACCGACAACTACCAGGAAAACATATTCTATATACATTTATTTCCATATATTACATTCTCCAGTAATAGCTTAGATAATAACTAATAGATGTTAGTTGCAACATTGATTAAAGCGAGTTAAATCGAGTGAGACGATCTAATTTATCAGCTAACTCGATAAACTGTCTCTACGGAACCCTTAATAATACGATTACTGAACCCTTCCGCGACCCTCGCACTGCATCACTTTGTTTACACATCAAATATTACTTTGTGATCGTTTTTCTTGATTAAATCTTGAACTGAAATGCTTATTGATTTTTGAATTATGAACACAATATCCATTTACACGCATTAATTTTAAGAAATTTAATTTAAAATCAGAAACCATTCATTCTTATACAAATTAAATTTGTAATCAAAAGTCGTGTATCATTTATACCTCTCTAGATATACTGTGGCAGCTGTGAAAACGTCGAAAAAAATTGAGTCGAGAACTAACCTCTATTTTGAGCAATTCACGAACACTAACACTGTTTCATACAAATCGCGAGTGTATTACGTAGCTTGTCACGCACACTAAAGTAATATTCCTGGCCTGTTTATATCGGTTATCTAATAGCAAGAGACTCTATCTAGACGTATAAAATTTATGAATCATGCGGGACTCGAACACGCGACCTCTCGGGTTCCGTCCAAGCGCTCTTTCCAACTGAGCCAACCGTGTAAGTTGGTCATAAATTGCCGCATCGTTCATAAATTTTGGTTACAAATTTAATTTGTACAATTAATCCTAGAAGTAAGGGATATAACTTTAAAAATGACATATTGTTTATCATTTATTTATTTTATTACTATGTCAACCTCACTAGACATATCCATATTATCATTATTGTCATCATCATAAGCCGGAAGACGTCCACTGCTGGACAAAGGCCTCCCCCATACATCTCCACGACGTTCGCTCCTGCGCTGCCCTGATCCAACGTATTCCGGCGATCTTGACCAGATCGTCGGTCCATCTTATGGGAGGCCTACCAACACTACGTCTTCCGTCTTCATATCCATATATATTATATGAATTCAAGAAAAAATGTGATTTGAAATTAAATTGTGATAAAAATATAGTTAGAGTTACGGACTCGTTCATATGTCTTGTTATTTAATTTAACAATCATATACCATACTTTACACTAGGACTCATATATTAAATCTTCAGCAAAGAAGGCTTACTATAGTATAGTAGATTATATTATTATATAGAGGATAATGATGCATGGTTCCTGCCTGGTTCTGCGCAGGCCACATAAAATATGATGTTATGATTTTAAAGATGGGCTGGGAGTTTGTTATCAGTTCTTCTCCCCATGTCATAGCCCCTTTACAAACTGATGTAGCTTCATGATGATAATGATTTCGTCGCGGAGCTGACACCTCGGGAACGACAATAGGCGATCAGCCACGACGGTTTTACGTAAACGAACATTTAACATACTCAAATCGTAGATTGTTTCATTTAGTGAGAGAGAAAATGGTCCGTGAGAAAAATTGGCGCTTTGTCTGGACACGGGACGGGCGCATCCATGCCAGAAGGGACAGCACATCAAAAACTTATACCATTGGTTCTGAGGAGGACCTAACAAAGGTTTTTGCTCTCTAATTTCGTTGGAGTTATATATTTCAACTTCTATCTTGAATAACTGTTCTGTTTTGTTCTTAAATATTAGTAACTACAACTTTCTAACATATTTATACGTACTATATTATTTTGGTAAAAAATATATCCTTACTCATTACTTCAATAACCTTGTAAGTTTAATAAGACATTTTTTAAGATATTTCTATATATTGTGTTATAAAATTTTAGATAGTTTTGCTAAATACTGCTCATTGCAAAAGATAAATAGAGATATTGTATTATTTTTTGATTTTATCGCTGTTTTTAGTTATTGTTTTATTTGTTTATTATTTCGTATATACTGTCGGCCTCATTGTAATTTCTTTTATTATTTCTGTGTGTCAACAATTATTTGCATATATCACGTAGGCGACATCATAGTTGTACATCTGCTTAGATCACATTTGGTGTTATTTTTAAAAGTACTGTGTGGTGGATTTAATGTATCTCTAATATTTGCAGCAAATAATATTTTACATTATTATTATTTTATAAATAGCAATAGAACATATTGTTATGTTGCACAAAGAAAATGTGCATATTATTATTATTGCATTATTTTATATATTATTATTATTTCTTTATACTGCAACATCACCATACTTAAATATGACTTCATATTCCAATCCTACTTGCAAAATAACCTTTCGAAAAATGTTATATAGTGATAAAATAAAAATTGGACTTCTTATCCCTGGCTCGTTAGGAACGAAACATGACGAGTTTCTCGTAGCAGTGCAGCGACACGGTGTGGATTTGTTGGCCATAAACGAGACCTGGCTGCGCGCGGGGGAGGAGGGGCGCGCGCCAGCACCAGCTGGCTACAGACTGCTTCATGTTCCGCGCCCGCCTGCCGTTCGCTCGCGCGGGGGAGGAGTTGGGTTTTTTATAAAAAAAAATATAGGAGTACAGGTTTTGATACCGCCTCAAACATGTATAGTAGAACAAATGTGGGTCAAACTTAAATTGCGAGGAAAAACATGTGTCCTAGGTACAGCATATCGGCCACCATGGTTGGATATCGATTTATTTCTAAATACACTCACAGAAGCTGTTGGCTCATTTGTATGGTGTGAGCATTTAATTATATTAGGCGATTTTAATATCGATGGCTTAAACAAAACCAGTTTAAGTTATAAAAAGTTTGAAAACTTTATAACAGCGTTTGGTTTAGTGCAACATGTAACGCAACCAACACATTTTACGTCACATTCAGAATCCCTTCTAGATTTAGTCTGTACAAATAAAACGCTTAGTTTAGAGAGTATAGGGGTAGACTACATAGAGTCACTTAGTAGTCACGCATTTAATGAAACGTCGTGATGATGCACAAAAATTAGCAAAACAAACAAAACTTGAGTCACATATACAATTCTATAAGGAATTAAAACGGTATGTTCCTCAGGCTTTGTATAGGGAAAAGCAAGTGTATTTCAATACGTACATTAACTCTAATATTAATAATCCTCAAAAAATGTGGAAACACATAAAACATAATATTCGCATAAAATCAAAAGAACACAACCCATTACCGCCCCACTTAAATGATCCAAATAAAATTAATTCTCACTTTTTGAATATCCCTGGAACGAATCTAGTAACATTATCAACCCTTACGTATTTTGAGTTTCACCGTTTCGGTAACTCTACTTTTGACTTTATGACTGTTGACGAAAATTCTACTCTTATGGCTATAAAAGAGCTCAAGTCGAACGCTATTGGTATTGATGACATTTCCCTAGACATGCTGCTCCTCACGCTATCACAGACTTTAACCATACTAACACACATTATTAACACTTCTTTCAAAACTAATACTTTTCCCGACCTTTGGCGACATGCCTTGATTCGTCCTCTGCCAAAAAATGACCTACCACGCAATTTTTCCGACCTAAGACCAATTAGTATACTTCCCTGTCCTTCAAAAATTATAGAAAAAATTGTGCATAAGCAATTGATGAGTTACTTAGAAGCTCAAAATATACTACCGGATCACCAATCCGGTTTCAGAAAACAGCGAAGCACAACTACGGCCCTCATTTGACGTAGTAGATAATATTTTGGCAGCGCAAGAGGAGAAAAAAGTAACAATTTTAATACTTCTTGATTTTTCACGTGCTTTTGAAACTTTAAATATAAATCTCCTACTTTCCAAGCTAGCGTACTATGGTTTTAGTGAAAATAGTATTAAGTGGTTTGAAAGCTATCTCACTAATAGAACACAGACGGTCTCAGTGATAGATGAGCAGGGTAACACAAAATTTTCAGAACGTGACACTATAACGAGGGGAGTTCCTCAGGGCTCTATTTTAGGGCCCCTTATTTTTATTATATATATTGCAGACATAATTAAAAAAATTAAACACTGCAATTATCAAATCTACGCTGATGATATACAGCTATAAGCCCAACAGGCAATAGATATTATAAATGCTGATCTTCATGAAATATTCATGTGGTCTGAAAAAAACTCACTGATTTTAAACCCGAATAAAACAAAATTTATGATCTTCGGCAATTGTAACGGCTTAGAGTTAATTAATGAATTCAATGTAAGACTACTCATTAATGATAAGGATATCGAACGCGTACAAGAAGTTCGCAATCTTGGGTTGATAATGGATGAATCCTTAAGATTTGAGAAGCATATAAATAAAGCCATTTCCAACAGTTTTTATAGGTTAAAAGTTTTGTACCAAATTAGACCATTTATAACCACAGAATTGCGCATACGTCTTTGTGAGGCTCTTGTTCTATCCAAGTTTAACTATACCGATACAGTGTATGGTCCGAGGCTGCTTGGCAGAACAAGAAAGTCAATACAAAGAGTACAAAATGCATGTGCTCGTTTTTGCTGGGACATACCGGCCCGACAACACATTTCTCCATACCTCAAAGAAGCAAATATTTTAAATATGGATGCTCGTAGACGACTTCACTTAGCCACGCTTCTTTTTGGTATTATTAAGACAAAACGCCAAAATATTTATATAGTAAATTGGAATGGCTAGGTCAGCGCAGCCAGTTAAATTTTGAAACAAGGTTCGCATTCAATGTCCTGTCAGTCCCACTCCATCATTCCGCCTCTTTTAGAGGAAGTTTTAGGTACAGTGCCACCAAGTGCTGGAATGATATACCACCACCGTTTCGCAATCTGAAGACTGTTGGAACTTTCCAGAAAAAAGTTAAAAATCTCATCCTTACGTCTATTTAAATTATTAAGTATCTGCTTACAAATTATGTGCATAAGTCCTACATTATAAGATTTATCTTATTAATAATACATAATGGGATCGAAGTTTTAGTTTGTTTCTGCAAATATTTCTAAAATTGCTGTTATTTTAATATTTATGTATGTATGTATATTTATGTAATATTCTGAACAAGTAGAAGCTAATTTCAAATTATCATCTTTAAAAATAATATGATGGAACCTTTAATAAAACTAAATTTATTTTTTAACATTAATAGTTACTCAATGGGTCACCTGGGGGCTGCTGAAAATCAGCGCTGTGTTGGTATTATTCCAATGCAGCATGACGCTGAGTCAGTTCCTTTTGATAACAATGACTGCTACACAGTACTTTTAAATTAAGATAATCACTATAATATTATGCATACATTTGTTTCATTTTTTTTTATCATTTGTATATTTTTATGCTAAGTATAAGTTTTTAATTATTATTTTTTTACCTCTAAGTCTTTCTTAGTTGTATTATTCTGTGTGGTTTGTGTTTGTTGTTAATAAAGTTTTCATTCATTCATTCATTCATTCATTCATTCATTCATTCATTCATTCATTCATTCATTCATAACCAAGTGTTGTTACAATATGGTATCTTAATGTCACTCCTTATGGTAAATGGATTTTTTTTTAACTCTATTCATAATTTTATTTTGTACAAACTGCATGAGCAAAGCTAGGGATAAAAAACGTTGGAAGTCAATGTGTGGCTACACCAAGGAGGCTATTGAAGAATATATTTATAATATATTTCCATACATCTTTCATCTTTACAAATTTTAATTGTTTCTTACTTCATATATTAAACACATTCTTATTAAGTATTGCAAATATATAAATACATATGTAGATCCTCACTTTAATGACGTTTGCACTCCTTTTGTGTGGTCTTTTATTTCTTATTCGTAAGCCAAAATTACGCATTATGGCAAAAATGAATAAACGGAACAAAAATGGCTCTATAAATGATTTGAGTTTTCATTAGTGTTAATTCTGCCAATATTTGTCTTTAAACATCTTTTGACATTCATTAGTATCATTTCCGTGACCTACATGAATAGTGATTTTGAATTTGAATTTATACAATTCGACACGTGTTTCGCCTCTACACGAGGCATCCTCAGGACGTGTTGTCTCGCCAAAATCTGGCACGAGACTGCGACGACGTGAATTATCGACGGGAATTAACACTAAAGAAAACTCAAATCATTTGTATAATTATGGATTTCCGCAAAGTAACGCCTACTTCAATAACTTTTCAAAAATGGCTCTGCAATAAAATATATGAGATTATTTATAACGATTAACACTTTATGAATGGGGCAACTGGTCACAGTCACATAAAAAGTCTTTTCTAAGTACCTAAATTGTTTGAAAAATTTTGAGAATTTATTTAAACCTCAACCCGCTGTCCTGTCAATAAAAAACATTATGTAAGTATTCGGGAATAATGTAGTCTAAATCCATCGGAAATGTGTATTCAAAGTCAATGGGTTAAAAATGAAACAAAAACTTATTTCTGAATGATTTTATAATATTATGTAGTAATAAAAAATTATAGGATTTCATATCGTATTTGTGTACACAGCTTTTACATTACCGCTTTATAATAACCAATTTTTTAGGTTATTAAAATGGATATAGTATCCTTAAGAGATAAACTTACGAGTATATCTCAAAGGGATAATTTAGATAGGGTTTTCGTTGAAAGCTCCCTTATAAAAAAAGACGGCTTATTTTTTCCGACACCTCCAACAAATTTCATTAATGTATACAAAAACGTATACATAATTTTAACAAATTATATATTAAAACCTTCCTCGAGAACCTCGCTACTCATTGGTGAAAACAACATGCAAATCGGTGCAGTAGTTTTTGAGTTTATCGCGAACAGACAGACAGGCAGATAATTAAAATAATTTTTAAATGTCATCCAAACGTAAAACGTGAAACTTCATCGAAACTCATAACGCGTCCATCCGCTTTCATGACTGAAACTATTCTGCGTACATTCCAGTTCAGAACAAGCGCTCGAGGGAATGGGTGGAGCCTACGTTATGATAGCCAATAACATTGAGAAACTTATCTACCGTCTCACTCGAATATATCGCCCTCCTATTTGCACCGTGATAGCCGATTCTTCATATCGAGATTGTGCTTTTTTATTGTCTTTCGAGTTTTGAATGATCGCGAATAATATTATAATTTTGAGTTAAATTCACAATTGATATTGCTTTAATATTTAAAATATTACTTACAGCATATTCTGCAAAGCCTTTAATGAAATAATAATAATTATTGTGAAACTTCTTGTGTAGTAAAAATGATGGGCATAGCGTTACTGGTTAGTGTTATAAATCTCAAGCTTATGAAGAGTGAAGAGTTATAAGTTACTTTTTTTGAAGGAAAACAATCAATTAATTTTATGTTACCTGGTTGATATTTCCAATTCACAATTATTATTGCCAGCTACAGATTTTATGCCAATCATACATTATTGTATAGTAACAGCATTACCTATTCTTGATATCATGAAGAATGAACTGCAGTGGATATGCGTTCCTTAATTGATTTCGTTGAATAGGCAACCCCTGCGGTGTGCGACGCGGATGTTGGGTGGAGCTTCTATGTTAGCGATTTAAATACTTATAATAATATAAAAATTATAATATAAATATTTACCAGTGGGAGGCTCCTTTCCACAGGAAGCCGGCTACATTATGGGTACCACAACGCCGCCTTTTTGTCGTAAAGCCGTAATGTATAAACGTAACTGTATTTAGGTCTGAAGGCTATTTAGCTACGGCGCAGCTAATGAAATTGCTGGGTAAATGAGACTTAACATCTTATGTCTCAAGGTGACGAGCGCAATTGTAGTGCCGCTCAGAATTTTTGGTTTTTTCAAGAATCCTGAGCGGCACTGCATTGTAATGGCGTATCAATTACCATCAGCTGAACGTCCTGCTAGTCTTGTCCCTTATTTTTATAAAAAAATATTCGATATTAGCTTGAACAATAATTAATCTACTGTGGCGTTGAGTTTATTCATTTGATGCCCAAAACAGGAAGCACAATATGTTTTATGTAACATCTTAAAATTAAATAGAATCGTACAAAAGTCAAGTTTCTCTAGACACAAGTAACCACGTTGCTCTTATAGGGAATTTTGTAGTTTCATTTGTGGTAAAATGTACCACCTGCAAGTGGCCAGGGTGAGGTAAAGTTCGGTTGGTTTCTGAGGTAAAATTCTGTTGGAAGCAGAAAAGTAATAGTTTACTTATTCAACCATTTATTTTTAGGATGACGTGATCAAAATTTGAAGATCTTATGTAGAGGCTTCTCGTTCAAACTAACTCTAATTATTGTAACATACACAATCCAGGTTCTATGTATATAGTACTAAATTGAGAGGTATTTCATAAAATAATGATATTATTTGTTTGCAATTTTTTTTCGATGCATATTGAATATTTGGAATATTGATAATACGGAATACGTGATGAGGGCGGCGCAGGACCGATCGTCCTAGAAATCTTTGGGGGAGGCCTTTGTCCAGCAGTGGACGTCTTCCAGCTGATGATGATGATTCAAATATTTTTATTCAAAATAGGATTTATAATCACTTATTGAACGTCAAAATCTACCACCCATTCAAAAGAGACTGCGTCAGACCTGAGAAGAATAGGCGCAAGAAACTCAGCGGGCTTTTTTTTTATATAAAATATGGATTACAATGCAATATCGTACAATAAACATTAATAATTAAAGAGCCTGAGGGTGTTCGCTTTAATCCCAGTCCTTGGTGTCATTAAGAAAATCGTTTATGCTATAATAACCTTTCCCACACAAACGCTTTTTTAACAATTCTTTTAAATTTCTTAACACATTTGTTTTGTACATTTTCTGGGATCATATTGTAGAAGCATATACATCGCCCAACAAAAGACTTACTAACTCGACCCAACCGAGTAGTAGGCATAACAATTTTGTGTTTGTGCCTCATGTTAACATTATTAATGTCACAGTTTCTAGAAAATTCCTCAATGTGCTTATGAACATTATCATTATCAAAAATGTATTGAGAAGCAACAGTCAAAATGTTTATTTCTTTAAATTTTTCTCTTAATGATTCTTTAGGACCTAGGTTATAAATCGCGCGAATAGCCCTCTTCTGCAGCACAAAGATAGCATTAATATCGGCCGCACTGCCCCATAACAATATACCATAGGACATAATACTATGAAAATAACTAAAGTATACTAATCTCGCCGTATCTATGTCAGTTAACCGTCTGATTTTCTTAACCGCATATGCTGCAGAACTAAGCCTATTTGCCAATCCTTCAATATGGGGGCCCCACTGCAATTTGGAATCAAGAGTAATGCCAAGAAATATAACAGATTCCACTGGTTTTACCACCTCTTCATTTAATAAAATATTCGCATCTACATTTTTGACATTTGGCGCGGTGAATTTAATATATTTGGTTTTATGATTATTTAACAATAAGTTATTGGCGCTAAACTAGTACACGATGTCAGATAGAGCATTGTTTACTTCGTCATATAAAACTTGGCTTCGTTTCACTTTGAATATAAGTGAAGTGTCATCCGCAAACAATACCACCTTGTGTTTTTTTTCTACAAGGTTAGGAAGATCATTTATATAAATTAGGAAGAGGAAGGGTCCAAGAATAGACCCTTGTGGTACCGCCATACCGATAGGAGTCCCAGGAGATCTCCTGCCATTCACCTCGACCCTCTGAATCCTATTATTTAAATATGAGATGATTGAATATTTTGATAAACTGCGCTACTCTTACATATTATACAAACTATACGTTAGCCTTAATATTTTATTTAAAAAAGCTATTACATAGCTATGGTTATTATGTGAAATAGATACTTCTTTTAAATATTTTTTTTTTCTTACACCTATAGAAATAACTCATGGAATAATGCGATTTCTCTCTCGCGATTACTCGAGTGTAATGCGGCCTTAAATTGCACCTTTGCTAGAAATCACTCACTTCCATCTATTGCAAATAATGTTAGCAATAAAAAGGTGTAAAATGTATAAAATAATATTTTAATTATAAGCTTTACTTACATATATAATTTTTCTTTGTATGTAAAAATTCAAAAGTAAATTGAATGGTAAAATAATCAAACTGTAGAATGAAAGTTATAGGAACATGAAAACAAAGAGAACTCAAATTAGTCTATCGTGTGAAGAGTTTCACGGTATATAACTAATAATATAACTTTATAACTAATAATATAATATACTTGTATTAAAACAAAATTTCATCAAGGGCAATAAAGTTTATATAAAACTTTCATAAATAAGTTTGTAATCACATTTATGTCATCAATATTTCTAATATTATTACTCGCTGAAACTTACACCACACCGCATCGTTCAAGACTCGCCGACACATCCGCTCCGCTGACAATAGAACCTCGTCCTAATTGTTCCGACTCCGCGATTGTATTTTGACTTATAAAAACTTTAAAGCGATTTACAATAACAATCAAATGTTGCTTTTTAGCGGTTAACTTTTGGGGCGTATTCAATAAGAATCAACATTTGATTTAAATATGGTATTAAAATTTAGAATTTATTTAAAATACCATCAGATTTTTGGGTGGAATTTCGAGAACGATTACCAGATATTAATCATTTAGAAATTATATTTTAATAAGATTTCCTATAAAATCCAAGGCAAAATATTTCCTGTAAAATCGATATAAGAGGAAATACGTAATAAAAAGTTAAAAAATAATTAGAATCCATTTTGATTTTACGAATAATTTTTTATTGATTGTACAGGAAAATAATTATGGTGATTATATCTCAAAAATATCTAAATATTATTTTTATTAAATAAAGTTAAAAAAAGAGATTTTCACTGTGTGCTTAACATATTCTAATTTTGAAAAAATACATCTTTTATCTTGAAAATGCAATGCATTTGTAAAAAATATCTCCAAGGAATGTGGTAATTATTGGAACGAAGTTTCTTACGGCAGGCTTGGAGGGGATAGGGATTTTGCTGCGCGAATGTGATAGTAAAACCGTAAGAAAAAATCCGTGGAAAAAAGTGTGTAGAAAAGTGCGTGGAATAAAACCGTTAAATGAGACGTGCGCAGGCGCGACAGTCGCATACACAAGCGAGTAGTGTATAATACCTAATTGAGCACGATTTTTTTTGCAATTTGTGTCGATTCTACATTAGCCGAAGGAACTTCGTTCCTACCTGGTGTCCCACGACACCACATCATTTTTTAATTAATGTAAGTAGTTATTATAAAGTTGAATCAATTTAAAAACACATCAGCTATGAACCCAACCAAAACATTAACAATTATTAATAGATAGATTATCCCAACTATTTATTTTAAAATCATTTCGAGGGGAAGAGATTTATAATGAGTTGATACCGCCATTACTGATTCTAAAGGGGTAAAGAATTATATTGTGTGGGGTATAAATGGAATAATGTAGAGATTCTCGTTTGTGAACGGGGCAACGTAGAGCCGGATATGGGTATTTATAATTGGGTATAAATCCTTTTTATAGCTTTTTAGGCTGACTTTTTAGTGTCAAGAATGAGTTGAGTTATGCTACCAAGCAAATTTAGGCATACAATATATTACGAATAATATCTTATATCTTTAAACAAGCAATTCTTGTATATATGTATAATATGAATCTCAGAAACGACTTCAACGATTTTAATGAAATTTATTGTACAGGTAGTTTCGGGGGCCAGAAATAGATTGAGATTTCAATTTTAAATATTGTAATTTTATCCGTGTTTTAATGAGAAACTGCTACAAATTCATAAAAATACAAAGGTAATATTAATTTCGCCACTATATACAAGACTAACAGCTCAGGTGGGACGTTGGATGATCTGGAAAGCAGCAGACCCCGCTTCGAATCCAGATGTCCTATTAGTTTTTTTTTATTCAATTTTTGTACCTTCTTAAAAATCCGGTCGTCCAGGCACTATAAATTATAAAGGTATGTTGTAATAAAATTTATTCAAAGAATACAAATATTATAACTATAATTATTATAATATGATTACATAAAATTAAAACTATCATTGCGGGGAAGTGTCCCAACTGACTGCCAGCATTTCCACGTAAACGTGGAAGATCAGCCTAGCTATTATTAAAATAATAGCTAGGCTGATCTGTTGATCGAAATAGCTGCCAGCGCTGTGTTGCCACTAGCGCTATTGAGAAATAGTATTTCGAGCGAGAAAATAGTATTTTGTACATTCTCTGCACCCCACTGTCCCAGTGTCTCGACACCAAACGGCACAAAGACTCACTGAGACCGTCATATTTGCGACGTTTGCTGTCTTCGGTAGTCGAAGCAGCAGCCCCAGCACCAACTGACGTAACTTGGATATGAGAAGGAGCCAGAGTGTCGACGCAAGTCGCGTCCCACACCAGCGCCCTTCCCTGTGCCCAAGATAGGTCATTCCATCAGGATAACAATGTTACTAAAAACTACAATATGGCACTAAAATGTCAAAATTGGCGCTTCGGGATAAAACACATGTTGCATGTTATTTTATTATCCTGTTTGTAACTAGCTGTTGCCCACGACTTCGTCCGAATTTATCAGTATAACCATATTAGTTGGTGTTCTAATGCTGCCATATATACACATATATATACATACATACTTAACAATTATTATATCTGTTTCTTGCGCCGCTTCTTCTCTCTCAGAGCGCCATTTGTTTCCGAAGCGGTAGTAGTATCTAGTATATTAGAAATGACATCAAAAAGAATTCTAAAGGAATCAATTTTGAGAAAATAAATGCCTTTTATGCCTTTTGTCACCGTTAAGGCAGTGTTCGTATGTAACGTTTTAGTTCAACCGTTTTTCTCTGACTACCACGAAAAACTCTTTTCATCTTTCGGGTTAATATATAGACAATGACACTCTCAAATTATGTGGCTTTCTGTTGGTAACAGAATTTTCAACATTCGTTCAGTAGATCTTGAGATTTACACCCTACAACCTCACAATGTTTAACTTTTTATAATATTGGTTTAGATAAAATTAAAAAAATATCGTAAGGAAGCTTTACCAGTGGGAGGCTCCTTTGCACAGGATGCCGGCTAGATTATGGGTACCATAACGGTGCCTATTTCTGCCGTGAAGCAGTAAGTAATGTGAAAGCATTATTGTGTTTCGGTCTGAAGGGCGCCGTAGCTAGTGAAATTACTGAGCAAATGAGACTTGACAACTTATGTCGCAAGGTGAAGAGCGCAGTTGTCGTGCTGCAATAATCCTGAGCGGCACTGCATTGTAATGGGCGGGGCGTATCAATTACCAACTGCTGAACGTCCTGCTAGTCTCGACCCTTATTTTCATATAAAAAAAGCTAGATGTTTAAAGCTTAGATCGTTTATACATCAATTATACACTGTGACATCTGTGAAAACATCGTAATAAATGGGTTTGATAGTTAACTTCTATTTTGAGCAATGCACGTACACTAACACAAAGTGACATACATATTGCGAGTGTTCTTACATACGTAGCTTGTCACGCACACTTAAGTAATAAACGTGTCGTGCATATCCGGAACACAGCACGATATAGCATGGACAGCGTCATATATAATGTTCAAAAATTTCTATAAACCGGGACTCGCATGGGGCATGGCTAAAGGTAATTTAAATTCGAATTCAAATACTTTTATTCAAAATAGGATTTGACATCACTTATTGAAAGTCAAAAACTACCACCCATTCCAAAACGAGTGCCTCGGACCTGAGAAGAATGGGCGCAAAAAACTCGGCGGGCTTATTTTTTAAACAACAAAATATTATGTTACTTATTATTAAAAACTTATTATTTAATAGCCTGAGGGCGGTCGCTGCATTCGCAATCTGTGGTATCATTAAGAAAATCATTTATGTTATAGTCGCGTACACCTTCCTTAAAGGCCGGCAACGCTCTTGTGATTCCTCTGATGTTGCAAGAGAATGTGGGCGGCGGTGATCAGTTTACATCAGGTGACCCGTACGCTCGTTTGTCCTACTATTCCATAAAAAAAGTAACCTTTACCACACAATTTTATTTAACAATTCTTTTGAATAACGTAATACTTTTGTTTTGTACATTTTCTGGGATCTTGTTATAAAATAATATACATCGCCCCACAAAAGATTTACTAACTCGACTTAGCCGAGTAGCAGGCATTACAAGCTTATGTCTGTTCCTGGTGTTAACATTGTGGTTATGATAGTTTCTAACAAATTCACTTATGTGCCTATGTAACATTATCAAGAATATATTGAGAAGCAACAGTCAAGATATTAATTTCTTTGAATTTTGCTCTCAATGATTCTTTAGGACCTATGGCATAAATAGCATAATACAATCAAAATTTCTTTAGAGAGTGGTGTTAGATTTGATTTCAAACTACCTATTCAAAACGTTAATTAATTCGAACCAGGAATCACTTGAAAACACATTATATTGTTGGGCAAGTTTCTCAATGAGGCTACTAAAACCCCGTATTTACCCCATTGTTTTAGTGGTAAAGGTTAGTATAACATAAACGTCTTTTTTAATGATACCACAGATTGGGAATGGTGTACTGCTCCCAGGCTATCAAATAAAAAAAATATTCATCGCTATTACATTGTAACCATGTTTTATGAAAAAAAAAAAACAAGCCCGCTGAGTTTTATTGCACCCGTTCATCTCTTTATAGATATACTTAAATAAGAAATAAATAAATAAGCGACATCTCGCATTTGATGTTTGGCATAAATTGAAATAATATTATTCACGTTTCATATAGACGGTATATTATATATTATATTATATATTCGGATGACGGAAGCCGGATCTAGTACTTAAACTACCATAGAAATAGTTCTATGACTACTCCGGACCATGTTTTGACCGTTTGTTGACTCGGATCGGACGTATTGCGAAAGCGCTCTTACAATATACTAACCCCCTTATTCATAATGGTCCACTAACTTAAACAGCCGCTAAGGAGTGTTTTTTCTCATTCTAACTAAGGTCAATAGAAGAAGACAGAGTGAGAATTAGCAATGCTTTAAGTTAGCAGACTATTATGAATAAGGGGGTAGGCCTATTATATATACAAAGCCGAGAGAGAATCCATCTCTAACGGAAAAACAGCAAGATAGAAAAGATAAGCAATTCTATAGTTACTTTAAGCGATCACAAGTCAACACAAGTCAAGTCGTACGCGCGCTTGACATTAGCTCCTCAGTATTTTGAATATAAATTAGCTAACCACTAGCTGACGCACAATTTGATAAATCAAAAAGGTTTATTTATTTATTTAGTCTTAATGATACATTAACAATACACACTTTAATATTACAATTGCATAATATAGTATTACAAGAAATAACATTACTGATGTGAGTACCAATAACAGATGTACACAACATTCATAGTTGCTGCTGTGACAATGAACTACTTACTTCTTATAAACTTATTATTACTAACTAATAACATAAAATAAACTAAGATAAAATAACAATTTAAGTTGATAATTGTCTTTTAGTTCTATAAAAGTACAATTATTAGATTAAAAAAGGAATAAAAGTTAAAAAATAAATGTCTGTTGGTTTTTATTAATTTGGATATTTTCGTTTCGACCAGGAGAAAACTTCGTCTTCTATCGAGTCCTCTCATGAGAAGGTCGCTGAATGGGGTATATTGAACCTTGTCCAATTTAACCCCCAGAAGACTCAAGTTTGCGATAGTAGGTCTGGAGATCTCGAGTGATTGCCAATTCTGGTCATCTGGAGGGCAAAGCCAAATTGGCTTCAAAGAAGCTTGGCGTCATAAATACAGCACGGCAATACTTCAAGCCGGCCCACATTCTAGCGCTCTACAAAGCGCAGGTCCGGCCACACATGGAGTATTGCTGTTATCTCTGGTCTGGCGCATCAAAGTATCAGCTCGATCCATTTGAATCCAGAGCAGCGAATTATCGGGGACCCAGTGCTCTGTGAACGGCTGAATCACATGGCGTTGCGTAGAGACGTCGCTTCATTGTGTGTCTTCTACCGCATTTATCACGGGGAGTGTTCCAAAGAGCTGTAGAGCTGTGCACAAATTAGGATATCATCCCCACCATCTAGATGTGTGGCGGTCCACCACAGTGCGGTTTTCCAGGAGCTTTCTTCCACGTAATACAAAGCTGTTGAATGAGCTTCCTTGTGCGGTGTTTCCCGGACGATACGACATGGGTACCTTGAAAAAAAGCGCGTAAACCTTTCTTAAAGGCCGGCAACGCTCCTGTGATTCCTCTGGTATTGCAAGAGAGTGTGAGCGGCGGTGATCATTTAACACCAGGTGACCCGTACCATCGTTTATCCTCCTTCTGATAAAAAAACCACGAAAACAACAACTGCTCGTATAATAAGAAACTTCTGCTACGCACTTTTTGGAATCAATCATCGGCTGCAGTTTAGTTTAGTGCAGTTACGATTTAGGAACTTTTGTTTTAGGAACTAGGATTTAGGAACTTTAGGCTTAGAGCTTACTCCCACCTTAAAGGCCGGTAACGTATTTCTTTACACCTGTTGTTGCGGATGTCCATGGTCTATTGCCACATCATTCCCCATCACGTGAGCCTCTTGCCTGTTTGCCCCTTCTTATGTAAAATAAGGCTACCTACGTAGGCACTAGTTGTATATATAATTCTCGTTTTTGGTTTTAGTTTTTTATATTTTTTTTTGTTTTTTCTCGAGAGGAGAAAATACAGATACGTATTTACGCCCCGGGACGGGGCGATATATGTCGGACTCGAGTGTCCGCGTAAGCGGACACCCCATACCGACTTAAAACCTCCTCAATACTGTTGGCCCTGAAGGCTTTTACAGCGACATCGGACATGGGCCGTGGAGGCCGCAAAGACTACGCAACAACAGTCGCGGGGCGTCTTCTAAGGAGACTCGAACCTCGGACCGGCTGTTTGCTTGTGGAAAGGAGAGAAAATGAAAATGAAGATGAATTTTTTTATAATAATATATTACTATTAATTTTAGCGGTTAAATTATGTAGGTGCCGAACTATTGCATGTTTTATACATTTATTTTATGTAACTTATACGTCTTGATAGAATTCCTTGTTGTTAAACAACCGAAAAAAACAGGTCAGGAATTTTAGTTTAGTGTGTGTAACAAGGTACGTCTTACACTCGCCATTTTTTGACACTTCGTGTTAGTTTGCGTCAATTGCTCAAAATAGAGGTTAGTTCTCAGATCAATTTTTTTCGACGATTCTCAGCTGTCATAGTATATCTAGGCGTAAATAAATGATCTAAGAGATCTATTTTACAATAATTATATTCTATTCAGAGGCAAATGTTTATTCTGTAAGTAGGCCACAGAAATAACACTTTTACATATACATTTAAATGAGATATTAATGTAATTTATTTATTTTAAACTCACTTACGTACTCGTAAAGTGAGACTTATAACATTGTTCGTAGGACTATAAACCGAACTATTACACACAAGTGTAGCTTAATAGAATTACCTACAAAGTTAAGTGAGCACTTAGCTTTAAATTATATACGAGTAAACAGAGCATTTTCAATTTAACCGGGTAGTAGAGTTGTTTTTTTGAACAACAAAGAGGTTTTATGCCACTGAAAATATAATTACATTTTTGGAATAGAGAATGTGTCCCTAATTAAGGCGAAAAAGCATTTATTATTATCAAGTTATTTTCACAATAATTTCTAATATAATATATGCATTGTATCACCAAAATTATAATTAATGACCTTACATTTGACGTGTGCTAAAAAGGGAACTTGCGCGCCATTTCCCATAATGTTCATATTATGTTTGTATCGCATTTGTTGCTCTGTAGAAAATAAAAGTAAAAATGTCTAGATTTCTAACAGAATATGAACAATTGATAGATTTAATAACACCAGAAATACTAAATGCAGCACAAAATGCAAACGAAAGCCTAAAACCAGCAAAATCTAGAGAAAAAAAGGACTTAGCTGCTTACAGGAGTTTGAAAATGTGTGCAATACATATTTGTTTTTTCTTTGCAAGTGTTTATGAAACTCGTGAGCAACTTACAAGACACTCGGCTGTTTTATGATTACTGTAACCCACAGCCTCGTGTATAATGAGCAACCTATCTCACTTGTATCATAATAAACTAATTTAAGACGTATTTTAAGCTAACCGAAATTGAGCAGTGTTATCCTTATAATAATAATATTGACACACGTACAAAAATTATTTTGCCCCAAACTAGGCATAGCCTGTACTATCGGTGCAAGACTTCGATATATTTAATACAATATAGTTACATAAATACAAATAAGCATCCATAGCTCGGAAACAAACATATTCATCATATAAATGCATTGCACCTACCGGGATTCGAACCCGGGACCTCTAGCTTAGTAGTCAGGGTCAGTAACCATCGGCGGTATGGGTCGTCCCAAGGCTTTGTGTCATTCAAATAATCAGGTATTTTGTAATAGCCTTTTGACAGACATTTTTTACTATTTTTAAATTTACATATTGATTGATCCTGGATATTACTAGGGAATTTATTTCAAAACGGATATACTGGCCCTTAAACGAATAATTTATTTTTGGTAACATATTTGATGTTATTGTAGCTTAAAGTCATACCTATGTCTACCTTTACATAATAAGTGTGTTATTTATGGAAAGTTGAGGGAATATAAGTCACATGACGTAATTAATAACATAAAATAATAAATAAAAACGTCTTTTATTTCACAACTTAAAATTAACAAATGCATTTTACATATTATTATTATTATAATAAATCAATATTACACATTATAGAAATATAGTATCACGCATTATATTATTATCTATCATTTTAAATCAAATTATTATTATTTATACAGTATTATGATTTGATTATTTTTAATTAATTAATTTGAATTGATTTGTTACTAATAGAGGCCTTTACCCTCTATTTGAGGGTAAGGAAAGTAGTCTCTATCTGTGGCATTTTCTTTCCACGGTTTGCCTTCAATGTCGTCAGCCCATTTGCTTCCGTGCGAGCGCTCTTCCACTGAGCCAACCGTTCAAGTAACGTAACGTTTATAAATCTTGATATGCTTTGTTCAACTCTCCGGTTGTGGCTCCATCTATAGGATCTACTTTACAGTATATAACCTGCTCAACCCCAATATTTGCATATTAGGCAGTTGACTTGAGATGTCGCTCTTTCAAATCTAAATATATATATATATATATATTTTTTTTTTTTTGAAGTGATAACCCTTAATTACACAAATAAATTTTAAAAACAAAATTTATGAACGACGCGGGACTCAAACCTGCGACCTCGTTTACTTAGTATTAAGTAACATATCCAAATTATTTATCATAAGCCTATCGGAGATCAAAAAAATCTAACGTGCTGTGAGCTGCTAAAAGCATACTAACCCACAGCAAATACATAACTAGCAATTAAATAAATCCGTAGAAATAGCTTTAAGCTATTAAACACAATTAACAATGAACCTAGCAGATGCGATGTTAATGCTCTGGGTGTAATATTTCCAGCGACATAGAGTGGCCGTGTCAATTAATAGAGAATTTGTCACATAAATAACCAGCGACAAATAATATCTATCCTTCCGGTGTTTAGAGAGAGCAATAAAAACTATTCATGCGGAGTTATTATTTAGCACAATAGTGGAGAATACGGGGCAGGGGGTGAGGTAAGGCGCGCCGGGGTGGAGGGGGGCAGCGCACCGCAAAAACTGCACCCGACTTAATTATAAAGAGACAAGAAACGCCATCAAATAGCGATTCGTTCAATCTACGCTCTCGTGTTAACACTACAATGTTCTGTCCCTTTCTGTTGCCAATAGAAACGAGAGGGACGGCGCTTAGTCGGACGGTTCCTCGGCGAATGGGCGGCGACTGGATATAAGGTTTGGATTGACTGGGCGGTCTCTATTCACCTTTTTTGTTTGTCTCGGTGTTCGTTGAGCTTTTCATTTGGTGTAGAGCTTCGTGCGGGATCGAGCGGCTTGTTCATTCGAGTGTCTCGGTGTGCAATCGATGTAAAATCGAATAAATCGATAAAATCAACGTATTGAATCTAATCATTCGAGACCAGTGACTATACAATAACTTGAGATCGGTGGGATTCGAATTTCGAAATTTTTTGACGTTTGTGTGTGTGACAATTGACAATGTTTTGTTTGTAAACGGCCAGTGTGAACTGTCATGATGTCGGAACTACGTGGTTCGCCGCCTCTTTCGAGGGCCATTTTAGAGGGAGGTTTCGGAGCTCCGTTGGCAGCACTCAGTTCGTTGGCGGAGGCACCTCCACCAGCACCGAATCCTCACGGGATCGACCACATCTTGTCAAGGCCGTCGGTCGGCACCAACGTCAGCGCTGGTCTTCTCACTCCACGACTGTCGCTCGCGGCTGCGGCGGCTGGCATGGCGCATTACCTGCAGCACAAGCCGCTCTACTGGCCCGGCTTCCAGGGTCTGGTCTCCAACCCCATGGCATGGAGAGAACGATTACAATCAAGTAAGTAAAACGAGACATTTCATTAATTTATATTATTAGTTAGCTGCTAAAATAAAATACTCAT
Source organism: Leptidea sinapis (assembly GCF_905404315.1). Lineage (NCBI taxonomy): Eukaryota > Metazoa > Arthropoda > Insecta > Lepidoptera > Pieridae > Leptidea > Leptidea sinapis. The sequence goes on from NC_066266.1 coordinate 14,171,291, forward strand.
ATATTTTTTAATAAAACGCATAAAAATTTACCTACTTTTACCTAAGCGACAAAACAAATGGCACAAGAACCTCGGTTATAATAAATTATAAGTTCAAAATTATACTATTTCCCGGGCTGTCCGATTGCTTAATAAAATTAAATATCTACACCAAACATATTATTTTAAAGTTTCAAGGCTAAAAATCTAAACAGTAGGTGAGGTGTTTTTCTTATTGGACCTAAAAGTTCAGCTAATATGCAATAAATCATACACAGCGAAATCTACAGTAAGAATAATAATTGTTCACATATTTTCACGTAGGTTTTCCTACGTTTTAAACCGTTTAAAACAAATTAATAACAAATATTAGTTATTATATATCGTTAAGAACTAATTGTTAATAATTTTATTAACAAATATTAACTGTTGTTTAAATTTACATCTCTCAATGGCTAATACAAATTAATATATGAAATCTTAACATATAATTTTGTAGGTACCTTACTATAACGGGATATATATTATCTACTTTTTATACTGAATTGAAACATATAATGATAACTAAAATACATCCAAGTTCATGTATTATAGTCAAGTTATTTCCTTTTGTCTTATTAGGTTGCTTAAATACTTCCTGCTGAGAAAAAGACATCAACGAACATCTAAGACAAGCCTTAGATGAATCTTGCTTGTGGATTATAAAAAGAATTTAATTATTAAACAATTTTCTCATTATAAATAAATACTTTCACAAATTAAGTAACACTATTCAATAAAATATTTTTAATTAAAAATAGGATTTAAAATCACCTCTTCTTTTTGTGCCTCTCCACTACTGGAGGTTGGCCGTCAGCTCAGCAAATTTTTCGCGTCTTGCGCCAAGCGAAATAGTATTTCTACGCTGGCGATCTTCGTCCATCGTCCTGGATGTTACACAAACAGGACATTTTTCTTCTTCGCCCTTCGTTTGCCCTCTAATTTGCTCATCATTACAAGTTGGAGCAGATTGTATCTCTCTTGTCTCAAACGTGGCCCAAATATTAAAATTTTTGAATTTAGATATTTAAAAATTCAATTCTTTTTAATAGTTAACAGTTTAAAGCATACTCCTTCCTTAAAGGCCGGCAATGCAGCGGTTTTTTCCTATGGAAGAGTACAAACCTGATGTTAAGTGATCACCGCCACCCACATTCTCTTATAATACCAGAGAAATCACAGGAGCGTTGTCAGCATTTAAAAAAAGTGTACGCACTTTTTTTGACCGACCCATATCGTACCGTTCTGGAAACACCGCACAAGGAAGCTCATTCTGCAGTAGAGAAACGAAGGATTCATCATTTACAGTTATATTACAATAAAGAACAATCCTAAACTTATAATGCCTACTACCTACTCGACTTAGTTGAGTAAGTAAGTCTTTTGTCGGGCGATGTATATGCTTTTTAACATGATCCCAGAAAATGTTCAGAACATATGACGTTTAAAAGAATTGTTAACAAATCGTAGTTAAGAAAAACCTAAAAAACACGCTTTTTAGAGAAAACCGAACTTAAAAAATAGAGAAGAAATTTAAAATTAACATCAATTCCTGCCTTATAGATGAAAATTATATAAAATTACAAAAATCTTATTTTGCAAATTGAAAAATAGAATAATTTAGCAAATTCATGTACCTATTGTCATCGGTCCTCGATAAAAATACAAAGTTTGGATGAAATCTGGCCGTGTAGTTACAAACAAACATACATACCGGTGAAGCTAATAAAATGCGTGTAAAAATGAGTTTGTGGCAAAGGTTACTATAGGAAATGGTACAGATCGGGAATGGACGGATTGCCCTCAGGTTTTTGATAAAGTTCAGTAAACAGATCTAATTTTAATAATATTTGAATTTGAAATAAATATATTTCTATATATTAAATTGTTATAGGTATATTGACATCCGCTGTGTCTCCTATGTCAAAACCGCGGAACTTGGTTACCTTGTAAGAATAAATTTATGAATGGTTAATAATTTAAAATAACTATTTAATTAAATTGAAGCTACATGTTTCAATAGACACCCTCTTACCTACGCGTTTTAGCACTAACCTATATATTAAGTCAGTTTCAAAAATTTGTTAAATAAATTCACATACAAGTAACAACTCTTAAATTCTTAGCTAATTATACTGTTACATTCTAGTATCAGCGGTGAGAACACCGAAAAAAAATAGCGGCGAACTGTTAACCTCTATTTTTAGCAACGCACACCCACTAAAACAAAGTGTGACATATAGCGAGTATCAGATTAATTCTTAAGTATTAAAACTTGCCTGTTGTTATGCGTTGCCTAGTAGCAAGAGGCTCTATCTGGACGTATAAATAATCGAAGACTAAATTAAAAAGTAGGTAAAATGTTGGTATAAATAAGTAATCTTAATGCCTTTCCAAGAATAAATGTTAAAAAGTATAATAATAATAGTTACCAAAAGTACCCTAAGTTTTTTAAATATTTAAGTTTGATTAATTCAAGTATGGGTCAGATATCTCATGGAATATAATTCCTTTAATTTAATTATAAACCAATAGTCATTACTTAAAAAATAATATAATACTTTTTTTATATTTTAATTTAAAATTTCCCACGAAGAGACTGTGAGTGTTTCTGTATTAAAACCGACGGAAAGCGCGGAATTATTTACGATAATTGTTCACTTATCAGTACCAAGGTGATCACTTCTATATATAAGTTGGTGAACAATATTATTACGCTACTGGTTAACATTCTTTTTAATACTTACTAAACATTTTTGTCACAATACGAAATTCCAATTAATTCCAAACAAAACAACTCCAAACCGTTTATAATAAAACTATGTAGTTACGCAAAATAAAGTATTCATTAACAGAAAAAACATATTTTAATTCAAATATAAGTACCTATTCCGGTCTGTCAACACTCAAACTCCTTTAAGAAGAGAGAAAAAAAGGAGACAAATAAAATAGAACGTCCTATTAAAAGGTGGATAGAAGACATTCAAGCGACAGCAGGATACTTATGGAAAAAGATAGCAATGGATGGAGAGGCATGGAACAAGCTGGAGGAGGCCTATACCCAAGAAGGGATTCCAATCAATAATGATGAAGACAGTACATTACAACAGTTATATAAACAAATAAAAATTTTATATTTTCTTATCTATGTAAATAATTATAACCATACGTAATATTTATTATAACAGATGTAATTAATGATATAACTGTAATATAACTGTAAGAATGTAATTTAATAATAGATAGGAAATAAATAGGTTTTGTTATTATTATTATTAACACTCAAACAAATACCTGACCATAGGATAACCTATAATGACTATTATGCTAAATTGTTTTATATATAATTATCTGGTTTTTGAATATTTAAGCAATGGGTACAATATTCATTAAAAAATTACTGAGAAAACATAAAAACACATCATATATCCCTCACCTTTTTAAATGACTAATAAGAACTTAATAAATTCCGAAACTCCAGTTTTGTCAAATTCAAATATTTTTATTCAAAATAGATTTAAAATCACGTAATATAATATCTAACGTCAAAAACCACCAACCGAAATAGTATGCCTCAGACCTGAGAAGAACGGGCGCAAGAAACTCAGCGGGCTTCCTTTTTTTTTTCATAAAAAATATAGATTCAAAATAATATCGTACAATTAAATTTATTATTTAATAGCCTGAGGGCGGTCGCTCCATTTCCAGTCTGTGATTATCATTAAGAAAGTTATTTATGTTATAATAACCTTTACCACACAAACGTTTTTAACAACTCTTTTAAATTTGGTAACACATTTGTTTGTATTAACTTTAAGATTCTAGCTCCGAATAAAATATGTGAGTCACAAAAATCAAGGTTTTGTTTTCGGCAATTTCCTTCTCCAAAACTTAACTTATTGTTACGTTATTTTGGAAACTGAACGGTAAAGAAGTATTCTGTCCTGCTTTGATTTTTGCGCTTATTGTGGTCCGATTTGAATATAAATAATAATAATAATAAATTAATAATAATTGTGTCCAGTTTAATCTGCAAAGAGAACCCTACTAGGCTTCTTCTTTCGTTGTAAGCACTTTTTGAAGTACTGTAGGACTAACAAAAACAAAGATATTAAAAAAACGTTTGCGTCTCGGGACGTCCGACAGAAGTGATAACTCAAACTAATCTAAGTTGAACTATTTAACTTGAGAAAAGATAAGGTTATGACTTAAAATTTTATGTATATTATTATGATTATATACAGAAATGTTATTTATTAATAATACATCTAATTGATTATGAAATATATTTTATTCTTAGTTACAATTCTTGAATATGTACATAGATTATTAGTACTATTATTTAATCCTATAAAAGTAACAATTGGTTAGAGTGAGAGAGGAGGAGTCTGCCTACGGCTGCCGTATCCGTGAGAGAAAGCGAAGTCAGACAGAGTGGTGCCGTAACGCGTTACGTTACGAACTTTACTCTCCCATAAGCAGTTATCACTTCAAAAAGCAATACAGAGAGACACAGATAATGATGAAATATTATTTTGAAATAATTTTGATCTAGGGTTAAAACTAATGATGAAAGAGTAGAGAACGTTTGTATGGAAAAACACTCCTAATGTAACTTCTTATTCTCTGTCTGACCGTCTAGGAGATGTATGCAGAAGAGGGCTATTCGTACTTTTTATACCCTCCTAGAGAATCATTGAGAGAAAAACTTAAAGAAATAAACTTTAAATTATTAAAGGGAAATAAACAATAAAATATTTAAACGACCTCCGTTGGTCCGATGCTAGTCGGTACCCACACCGATAAATCGTGAGTAAAGCCGTATTACTAAATAACTTACTAAATAAATGTTTTGACTGTTGCTTCTCAATATATCTTGATATTGTTCTATATGTTCATAAGCACATTAAAGAATTTGCTAGAAACTGTGACAACCATAATGTTAACACGAGGAACAATCATAAACCTCTTATGCCTACTACTCGGTTAAGTCGAGGTAGTAAGACTTTTATTGGACGATGTATTTGCTATTACAAGAAGTTCCCAGAAAATGTACAAAACAAATGTGTTACCAAAATCAAAACAATTAAGAAAAATCCTTTGTGTGCTAAAGTTTACTGAAAGATTAATGATACCACAGACTGGGAATGGAGTGAACACCCTCAAGTCATTTAACTATAAATTTTATTGTACGATACTAGGTATATATCATCATCATCAGTCAGAAGACGTCGACTGCTGGACAAAGGCCTCTCCCAAAGATTTTCACAACGGTCGGTCCTGCGCTGCCCTCATCCAACGTATTCCGGCGATCCTGACCAGATCGTCGGTCAACTTGTGAGGGGCCAACACTGTCTTCCGGTACGTGGTCGCCATTGGAGGATTTTACTGCCCTAACGGCCATCTGTCCGTCGAACTATGTGCCCTGCCCACTGCCACATTGGTTCCGCATTCATTTGGACCATGTAGGTAACTTTGGATATCCTACGGATCACCTAGGTACATATATTCTAATTTAATTAAGGAAAAAAATAAGCCCGCTGAGTTTCTTGCGTGATTTTAAATCCCATTTTGAATACAAATAGTTGAAATTTGAACTATGTATGCTATGTATATATATTCCTACGCCTAATCGTAACCGGTTATATCAAAAGAAATTAAATATTAATGAGGTGCCTTCATTCGTAATAATATAAAAACATGTATTATCACTTGACAGATACGATTAATTAATAATTAGGTATAATCGTTGTATTATCAATGTGTTTATCAAAATTTCGTACAAATTTTTACCTACTAGAAAAAACTTGCAAGAGTTCCTAATAGTTGCTTAGAGTCCCATAACATAGTTTCAAGCGAATTGCAAAAAAACAATACATTTAAAAGTGTATTAATATAACATCATAAGTTAGTCAAAACGTTTGAGTAATTTTTATGCATCAATGTATGTAAAAAATATAATGTAAAATGCTGAAACTGTAAATATAGATTAAAAATAGTGGCAATGAGTATCTTGCCACTTCTTCTCATAAATGCTCAAATTTCTCGATGTGTTGGTAAAATCTTTGACATTCATAAGTTTGAACCTAATTAAATAAATGATTTTTCTTTCTTCTAAACGTAAGCATATTATCCGCCAAGTAACAAAACTAAATAATAGTACATGTACTAATAAATAGTACAACAAAAACCGCTGACAAATTTTTCATTTAATTATGAATAGTAAAAAAATATTTTTCTAAATGAGAAAAAGATACGAGTATATAATGACCGTCACCTCTTGATCATTAATACAACCAATTACATAGCAGACTGTGAAGTGATCACCGCCGCCCACATTCTCATACAAGATATCTATTAGAAAGGTGTACGCGATTATTATGAAGGTACCCATGTGATATCGTCCCAAAAACACCGCACAAGAACATCGAGATGGTGGGGATGATATCCTAATTTGTGGTGTGTCGTGCGAAGGTGGAATTCGGTGACAGGACTCAGATCAAACACGTGAGAAATCCGGTAGACACACAGCGACGTCTCTACAGAGGGCCAAGTGATCCAGCCGTTCATACGGATAGATCTTACTTGTAAAAATACTATATTAAAATAATAAAATATTGTTAGATTGTTACGATGAAGGTTTTTAACCAATGTGTGTTGCCATTGATGACATACGGAACGCAGACGTGGTCGCTAACTATGGTCCTTATGAGATAGCTCATGACTGCTTAGACGGCAATGGAAACTGAAGTGACAGAAAGCCGTTAGGGTAGAAAAGTCCTCGAATGGCGACCACGTAAATCCCACAAAATGGACCGATGATCTGGTCAAAATCGCCGGAATAGGTTGGATGAAGGCAGCGCAGACCCGATCGACGTTTGAGAGCTTTTATCCAGCATCGGACGTCATCCAGCAGAAATGATGGTGATGGAGTCTGTGATGAGACTGTCACAACATCGCATTATTTTTCAAGTCTAGTACGAAACAAATTTGATTGAAACCCATACAAGCGTGGCTTACAATAATTAATTGTACTTATCGCATTAAGTGCGTAGATTGTCGCGCTATTTGATATCGCGATATTAAACCGTGTATCAATGTAATCTAACGCAATGTGATAACGGCGGTACTGGAACATATAATTACTTGTTATCAAATCAAATTATATGAGAGACTATCGAGTGTCCTTATTAAATTTCAAATATTATCCGAAGCATTGGAAACTATACTTCCAAATGGTAATCAATAATTATAATTTTATACAATTATTAAAAATGTTATGAATCTCTTAAGTGCAGAAGGGCGCTGGTGTAGGACACGACTTGCGTCCACACTCTGGCTACTTCTCATGTCTAAGCTACTAGAGATGGTGCTTCAACTGCCGAAGACAGCAAACGTCGCAAATATATCGGACTCAGTGAGCCTTACATCTTTGTATCGTTTAGTGTCGAGACAAATGGCCCGTAAAACTCAGAGGCGTGGAGAATGTACAAAGTACTAATTATGACAGTAATAACGATCATTATGCTCACGAAGCATCCTTATACAAACAATAAATTCAAGGTCTTTTTTTATGAAAATAAGGGACGAGACGAGCAGGACATTCAACTGATGGTAATTGATACGCCTTGCCCATTACAATGCAGTGCCGCTGGATTTAGTCGTCACGTCAGGATTCTTGAAAGATCCAAAAATTCTCATCGCAACTTATTAATTCTGCTCGTCACTTTGAGACATAAGATGTTAAGACTCATTGGCCCAGTAATCTCACTAGCTACGGCACTTCAGACCGAAACACAATAATGTTTACATATTACTGCTTCACGGCAGAAATAGACGCCGTTGTGGTACCCATATTCTAGCCGGCATCCTGTGCAAAGGAGCCTCCGACTGGTAGACCTACCAGGTTGATGCATCCAATATACGATCATTTATATTTGTACATTTTATTTTTTTTAATGAAAAATTTGGTATTTAAAATGCCTTTTTCAAATTCAAATATTTGTATTAAAAATATATTCAAAAACGCTTAGCTTAAGCCTAATTGAATAAAGTTTTTTTGACTTTAACGTTCGGTGGTAGTAGCTATTATTGCTGTTAAAGTATGGCCCGTATAGCCCGTGAATATTATGTCTACTATCGCTTACGATAGTTATATTAGCATAAGGTAATATTATGTAATTAAGTTGTTATTATTGGCATGTCGTGTGTGTGCTATCACCTAATACCGGTACTTGGTGTCGGGATTAGCTCGCACGATACGCTCTGATAAGGCGGTTATTGCATTAATTATAACTGTAGCAGGAATTAAGTGTTTGGGCCTTTAAAGGTTCTGTGCAAGCATACTTCTACCAGTGTCTGAAGACAAAGGTTTTAAGTACAATGTGTGTTGCCAATGATGACGTACGGAACGCAGACCCGGTCGCTAACTATGGGCCTTATGAAATAACCTCATGGTCGGTTAGAGGGCAATGGAGAGGGCTATTCTTGGATTTTTCCTGCGAGATCGAATCAGAAATGAGGAGATCCGTAGGAGAACCAAAGTCACCGATATAGTCTATATGGTTATGAAATTGAAGTGACAGTCGGCAGGGCACATAACTCGACGGACAGATGAGCGTTGGGGCAGTAAAGTCCTCAAATAGTGACCACGTACCGGAAGACGAAGTATTGGTAGGCCCCCTATAAGATGGACCGACGATCTGGTCAAGGTCGCCGGAATACGTTGGATGAGGGCAGCGTAGAACCGATCGTCATGGCGATCTTTGGGGGAGGCCTTTGTCGAACAGTGGACATCTGCTGGATGAAATTATGATGTTGATACTTGTTCCATAATTGTGTAGCAGCCCTATATACAAAAGATGAATGAAGACTGAAGATTGCATTCTTCTATCTCCACGTGCTTGAGTAGAATGAATTAGCGTGACCGCTACCACAAAATCGGTCGTTCTCCAGCATCGCTCACAGATAAATGTGACTAGGTACTTACAATGAGTAGTACCAATAACATAACATATTGTAACAACACTTGGTAAACGTCATGAAACTACATCAGTTCGTAAAGGGACTTTGACATGGGGAGAAGAACTGATAAGAAACTCCCAGCCCATCTTTTAAATCAACAACTTAGCCTACTAAATATAATATTATACATTACTTAGCCTACTAAATATAATATTATACATATAAGGTCTGAAGGGCAAATAAGACTTAACATGTTATGTCTCAAGGTGACGAGCGCAATTGTAGTACCACTCAGAATTTTTGGATTTTTCAATAATCCTGAGCGGCACTGCATTGTAATGGGCAGGGTGTATCAATTACTATCAGCTGAACGTTCTACTCGTCTCGTTATTATCATAAATAAATATTATACACCTACAAACATATCTTGCGATTTGGAGCACTGCCTTAAAACCAAAATCAGCAATTAGCAAACTCGCTTCTCATTCAATGATTTTATGCTCTCATGTGACGACTGTCTTAATGAGAAATAAAGTTTTTAAAAATACTTAAAATATTAATATAAAAAAAAATAAACTTTTCTACTTTCTTTCCTTAAACCAAATATCACAAAAGCAACCCGATAAACAATTGCTATATTTGGAGCAGACATATATAACGAACACGCTTGTGTTCGTTATATACGAGGGGAGGTCAAAAAGTTCGCGGAATGACTGGGAAAAAAGATGAAATGATACATTATGTTATTTTTCCTTTTCAATATATTCCCCCTTAACACGAATACATTTTTGGGATCTGGCATATAACTTATTAATACCGTCGAAAAAATAGGTTTTGTCTTGGGCGTCAAAATACGCCGAAATCGCCGACTTGACTTCATCATCGTCTCTAAATTTTTTTCCACGCAGCTCTTTCTTCATCTTTGGGAATAAATAAAAATCGCTAGGGGCCAGGTCTGGAATGTAGGGTTGATGGCGTAGTTGTTCAAAACCGCATCGATGAATGGCAGCCGTCGCAACATGACTCGTGTGAACGGGCGCGTTGTCGTGCAAAAGGAGTACACCTTTTGTCAGTTTTCCTCTTCTTTTTTCTTTAATAGCTTCTTTTAATCGGTCCAATAGGGAAGCGTAGTACTCTCCCGTTATAGAAACACCACGTTCTTTATAATCGATCAAAAGAATACCTTCAGTATCCCAAAAAATAGTCGCCATGATCTTTCCGGCCGATTGCGACACTTTAAATTTTTTTGGGGGTGGTGTGCCTTTTTTGTGCCACTGCATCGACTCCTGCTTTGACTCAGGCTCATAGTGGTGAACCCAAGTTTCATCACCGGTTACAATTCGGGCCATAATTTCTTCCCTAACTTCTCCACAGCGGTCCAAATACTCGCGGGAACAGTTGACGCGCTCACGTTTTTGCAGCGGCGTGAGCATTCTCGGGACCCACCTTGAACACACTTTACTCATGCCAAGATGTTGATGAAGAATATTTAAAATTGTGGTTTCTGATACTCCAACTGATGCTGCAAGTTGTTTCTTCTTCAACCTTCCGTCTTCCAATACAAGTTTTTCACCTTTTTCAATGATTTCCGGCGTAGTGGCCTCAATGGGCCGTCCAGGTCGAGGATCATCTTCAATTGACTCCCTTCCTTGCTTGAAAAGGCCGTGCCATTTGTAAATCATGGTTTTACCAGGAGCAGAGTCTCCGTAAACAGCTAACATCTCTTGCAAAATAGTTTGAGGCGTTTTTCCTTGTTTGGTGAGGAACTTTACGACGGCGCGATGTTCAATTTTCTCCATAGTGGCTAGTTTGTTCCCGATTTACTTGTTCACTCGTTTGTAACTCGAAAGCTAATGACCCAATTAGGCTAGAAATTGGCATATATAGTAATTATGAGTTACTCAAGTAGCGGCTACCTGGAGGAGCGACCTCACCCCCGCCAACCCCGCCATTCCGCGAACTTTTTGACCGCCCTTCGTATGTCTACTACTGTTCCATGTATGTGATTACAGCTTTGTAATCACATACATGGAACGGTTTTATTAATTCGGGGCAATAATCCCCACTTAACCGAGGAGCGTGTAATGGGGCAATCTAAACAATTCATGTTTATTAAAATCACAAAACCTTTAGCGTCCGACGGGTTAGGACAACCTTTCATAGCTAGCGATAATATACCGCGCTTACATTCTTCAAAAATATATACTTTCATTTAGATAGATATATCTGTTAACACATGATCGAAGTTAAACACAGCTAAAGTCGCTCATCTATAATCGTAAAGCGAATACTGTATATATCCCTTTTTAAAAAATTGCGCGATCGGATGTTTTGTAATTAATATAACTTGTAAACTGATGAAGCTGTAAATAATAATTTAAAAGACTGGCAATGAGTTTCTTGTCACTTATTCTCATTCAAGCACAACATTTTTAGAAGTGGTGGTAAATAGTAAAACGTAAAAATTTTGTCATAAATTTTTGACCAAATTGAACAAATCTGTCTGATTGGATATGATTGTAAATTTTAAAGATATTCCATCTTCAACAGAAAACCACACACACAAACACATGCACAAGCACAAACAATTGAAGTATTTTTCTTACGTAAATTTAATTATAGTATTATTTTTTAACGTCACTCATCGCATATGTAATTAATATATAGTATATTATTGCAATCAGTAGTCATATGGCTTATCACATAGGTTCCAAACAGAAGTAGTACTACTATAGTCATCGAATATACAATAATATTTATTTATGTGTTTGTTTCCGAATCATCGATGTTTATATGTATTTATGTATGTTGAAGTAGTTATATCGTATTAAATATATCGTTGTCCATAGTTGTTGCACCCATAGTATAGGCTATGCTTAGTTTTGGGCAAGATAATGTGTGTTAAAGTGTGTCAATATTATAATTTATTAATTTTTATAAAAATATATTTGATATTAAAAACGCAATTTACTTTGAAAACTTGTCATATATTATATGCAGTACTTCGCAAACAAATTTGTCATGTATATTACAGCCATTGTACAATTTATTTGATATATAAGAGTGACCGTTGAGTTTCTTGTATGTTCTTCTCACGACCTCTTCGTTTTCCGAACATGATATATAATTTAATCCGCAATTTAAATGCAATATTTATAGTGACCAATTTTTAGGCCAATTGAACAAAGTTTATTTGACTTTGATTAAATATAGGTCTTACCTTGATAGGGATCAGACGTTTAGATTAGGTGATAGATTAAGTAAAATTACTTGGCAAATGAGACTAAACATCTTCTGTCTCAAGGTGACGGCCGCAATTGAAGTGTCGCTCTGAATTTTTGGGTTTCTCAAGAATCCTGAGCGTCACTGCATTGTAATGGGGCAGGACGTATCAATTACCATCAGCTGAATGTCCTGCTTATATCGTACCTTACTGTCATAAAAAAAGCCTTTATTTCTACTACTTTACAATAATGAAATATTAATTAGAGCTAAATTTACTATAATAAATAAAATAAGTAGTATTTGCCTCGACGGCTAATGCCTTCTCTAAGCCTCTCCAATACGCTTTATCTCTCCAGACATCCTCATCCAGTCCGGTTAAGGTTGAGTGATATTTTTTCTCAAAGAGTCCTACTCTTTGTGTCCCTCTTTGGCTAGAGCCTACCCATGATATCCATTCCGTAACTCTTTTCGTCCATCTGGAATCATCTAATCTGCATAACTGTCATAAAGTGTGTCATTATTTATTTTTATCATCAAGTATGATACTTACGGAACATATACTTACTGCCTATCAAGTTATTTCCATAGCATATCGTATGCTAGTGTAACCAAAGCTTCAGCGTTCGTGTAGATAATATTAATTAGAGGAGGGTGGGTGTTGCGGTCACCCGGCCGCGCACCAATGAACTGACACATTTTTTTAATTGCCCCTTTATCCCCACTTGCCCCCACCCTGCCCCACAAGGGGCACAACATATGTCGGAGATTAAAATTGAACTCGCCACCGATGCACTTTTTAAATGGAAATATTTTACTATAGTTTGATATTGAAATATTGGAAAGTTGATTTGTGAAGTTTCCATCTGACAATCTGTTCAGTTGAAAACATTTAGTTTCTGCTTTATTTACGCAGTTTTGTAGATTTATTTTATAAGGCGATATTGCAGTTGTGAGTTGAGATATGTTTGCATAATTTACTTATTATCTAGTTACTTAAGATTGATTTTAAATCATTATTAATACAAGTTTAAATTAATTTTTAATTTAAAAAAAATCGCTCTCACCTAAACCTGTAATTTTTTTATTAAAAATATTTGTGCTTTTAACCGTCGAGAGAGATTTTACTCAAAGCTAACTTGGGGCGCAGTGTGACATAGAGCTTATCTTTGATGTCAAACTTTTAATAAGAATCCATTATCAGTGTTATGTTTTTTTATGAAAATAAGGAACGAAAACAAAACGTTCAGTTGATCCTAATTGATACGCCCTACCCATTACAATGCGGTGCCGCTAAGGATTCTTGAAAAACCCAAAAATTCTGAGTGGCTCTACAATTGCGCTCCTCACCTTGAGACATAAGATGTTAAGTCTCATTTACCCAGTAATTTTACTAGCTACGGCGACCTTTAGACCGAAACACAGTAACGTTTAGACATTACTGCCTCACGGCAGAAATAGGCAACGTTTTGGTATCCATAATCTAGTCGGCTTCTTGTGCAAAGGAGCCTTCCACTGGTACAGTTATGTGTCTTTGAACAGGATGCTGACATTATTTTTGGCCAAGGAATTGTAATGGAGAGGGTTGATCACATTTAACTCTGTAGGAATTATAGTAAAACTCATATACCAGCGAATAATGTAATAAACAAAACGTCAGGTTAAATATACCAGTCAGGAATAATGTGCAATAACCAAAATCATTTAGTTGCGAAGAGTGCGATTCTACTTCAGACTCTGATATGAAAGAACATCATAGCGGACACAGGCTGTAATGTTTTTCTTCTAATGAGTAAAGTTTAACCATTATCTTGTATCAATTTTTATTTGATTTGATTCAAGAATAAGTTAAAAAATTAATGTAAATTAATCAAAAGTTATATGACAGTAAAGTACATGCATCAGTCCATATATACTGTTTATACATACATATTGTGCAAGCCTTATATACATATTGTGAAGATATATAACTATAAATACATAAGATATCCTTAAATTTAACAGTCATAAAATAAAGAGTCCCCAATGACAGGACCATGAAGCCACCACAGGTAGCTTCCATTCACAAGCATGAGACGTGGACAAGGCATTGCGTTTTTTGATATTATTTTAGAGTAGAGCGAACGACCCGTCCCATGTCCCCGCTACAAACATTAAGGCGAGAATGACGAAGCATGCCACAACAACTTTCTCGACATTTAAGGAAAGGGAAGAAGGATTGTGTATCTACATATTATGCAATGACTGCTAGCGAGCAGTTTGAATAGTTGTTCTTAAACTATTGTATGTAAGACGATGTTAATAATATTTTTCATTTCTTGATCAATTATCAGTGATGTTTTGAATCAATAGCTACAGGCACCTTGACATTCCATCTCAAATCTCAGTGATGAACAATTAGATACCCATGATAGATGATGGTTCTGTTGTCACACCCATAAAAAATGATTGCATTGATTGATTGCATTAAATACCTTTAATTAAATAGTAATACACCATAAAACAAAACCAAAGTCACTGACATAGCCAAAATGATTGCAAAACTGAAGTTGTAGTGGACAGGACACATAGTTCGACGGACAGTTGGCCATTGTGGCAGTAAAGTCCTCTAATGGCATCAAGTACCGGAAGACACAGTGATGGTAGGCCCCCCACTTCATAGACTTGATGATCTTGTCAAGATCGCCGGAATACATTGGATGAGGGTATCGTAGGACCGATGATCGTGGAGATCTTTGAGGGAGGCCATTGTCCAGCTGTGGACGTCTTCCGGCTGATATGATGACATATATATCCATAAAACCTGCTATTATCATACAGTCTTTACAATTAAAGCAGCGATGTAGACTTATCCTAAAAGTAGTAGAAGTTATATGAAATATATGGCATAAATTCTGAAAAACTAGTATAGTTTATAAAGCTCCCAAATTTAAATTGTAACACTATAATATCTGGCCGCAGTAGCGAACAGTGACCGTTTTAACAACCCCGGTGTAATTATCCTCGCCCGACGTAAAACATAAACAATCTCCGCTGTAATGAAATTAAATGAAGAAATAACGTAAACTCCCCGAACGCGACCACATTGCCCCATTTCTCTCGCGCCGGTTTCCCGTTTTTCCCCATTCCCAACTGACTCTTGTAAAGCTAATGAGGTGACGGTGTTCAAACAAAGATATGACCTATAAATGTTTAGAATGTGGTTGTTACGTCTTATTACATATTCATGTTTCGTTGAATTTTGCAACAATTTAACACGCTGCTCGACTTATCTTTATATATATAATACTTCTGTACGTGTGTTGACAGTGAACTCCTTGATTTGAATGAAATTTTTTGTGTATGTTCAAGTGGATTCGAGGATGGTTTAGATTCACAATTGAACTACCTCCTAAACGGCTGGACCGATTTTTTTGTGTGTTCCAGAGAATTTGAGAATGGTTCAGATTCACAATTTTGTCCATATATAAATCTCCTGCTCATGTGTATGTATGTTAGTGAGTTCCTCCTAACGTCTGTACCGATTTTTTAAATTTAAGACGTGTGTACAGGATAGCGTCTGTCGGGTCCGCTAATATTTTGTAATAGTTGTAGATGATAGCTATTGATAGATTTTTCGTTCTTTGGAGAGTTGGTGGAAAAAAATTAGTTTCAAATAGTATTTTGTAATCATAAAGAGTTCGTTCTATACCATAGAATCTTACGCGATAAAAAAGGTGTGTGCTTTAATTGATATTTTCATAAATAATAAATAATTAAATAAACCTTCTAATTTTGTAATAATTTTACTGGATTAGGTACTGGTACTGCTGGTAAAGGCCATAATTATGAAAATGTAGTATTACCATGGGTTAATGATGCGTCAACAAATTTTCTTTTAAGTCTGTTAATTATGTCTTGAAGGGAATGTAAAAATTATCCTAAAAGATTTTGTAAAGACAATATGTCAAGCTTGGGTAAGCTGTAAGTATGGAGTTATACATTGAAAATGAATTTGGATGTACCCATGTCATCTAATATTAGTTAGTAATAATTTAATATTAAACACTTAATAACCATAATTAATAATAACAATATGGACACACTTTTACGCAAATTATCTTGCCCCAAACTAGGCATAGCCTGTACAATGGGTGCAAGATAACGATATATATAACATCCATGACTCGGAAACAAACATTCATATTCATCATATAAATGATTGCACCTACTGGGATTTGAATCAGGGACCTCTAGCTCAGTAGGCAGGGTCACTAACACCATAGGGGTCGTCAAGAAATAATAATAGCATGATTTAGGCAAATAAGTTTTGGATACCATAACCTAGACGAATAGGCAACAGATGTCGCACAGATAATACACAAGAACAAAAACTAATAAAGCATAATATTAGGATGTTCGGTTATCAGGCAGTTACTCGATATTCATATGTGCGACGAGCCCTCCGCTCGCCTCTCCCGCCCATGACATGCGCCACACCTGTCGCCCGCACTCGATATCTACACTCAACATATTTCATTCTGGATATCAACAAGCCATTGATATTGTGAGGGAAACCTTTGTTTGGTATCGGCAGCAAAACAATAATTAAACGCTTAGGATGAGCATAAAATGTTAAACTCGCGTCGAGACACGTGGCCGTTGAGTTTCTTGTATGTTCTTCTCACGAGCTCAACTTTTTCTGAACATATGGTAAATTGTTGTAGGTACTTACAAAAACGAGGACAAAACATAGTTTTATAATTTTTAGCTGTTTGTTTGTGCATGCCGATCTTTGAAACGACTTAACTGACTTCGGTTTCACTGATGTTTCTTGCCAAGCTTCTTGTAACTTTTAGTGTTTGTTTCAATCTAATTGGTTCATAAAAAAATAGTCTCACACGGCTGTAATATTGTAGAGGTACTCGTCAAATGATCATCAAAATATTATGTATTATGCCACAATTTACAAATCACAAGAAGTGCTCCCCAAACTTCAGAAACTCATTATAAAATGATTAGATATTTAATAATATAGTGAAGTAATGATATTGGTGAGGGTAGACCAGTTTTTGTACGTCATATTGTAATCAACCACACTTCTGCCCCTGCTGTCATCATGTATTATGCATCCCAGAATGTTGTCTGTGAAATGCCTGCATCATGATATATCTTAATGCGTATATTTTCTTTTCAGCATATGTTACAGCAACTGAATTATAATATTACACGTTATTTAACTAAATTATGCGATATAATAATATTTTCATTGGTTGTATCTAATACCTTCTTTATTGCAATATTGTTTTTCCTATAAATGTAAAATAGCACGAGGAGTAAAATTTAAATGATTTTTGTTTTATTACGCCAAAGAAGGATAACTTCTTGCGTGCGTACATAAGTACCTACACACTTTTTTAATATGATATTTTTAATAGACAGTATGAGTGGTGAGATACTAGCAATACTGGATCATGGGGCGCAGAAGTCTTAGATCATTTATAGGTCTAGATAGACTATGACATCTGTGAAAACGTCGGAAAAAATGGAGTTTAGAACTAACCGCTATTTTGAGCATTTCACGCACACTAACACAAAGTGTCATACAAATCGCGAGTGTAAGACGTAGCTTATCACGCACATAAGTAGATTGAGTATACTGGCTATAAAATTACTTCTTTATCGGAACTAGTAATTATATAAACCAACTTGTTAATTACAGTTTGACTTATTTGTTTCCTCACCCAGAATTGTTAAAAAAACAATAGCTAATCAGTGGTTGAAGTGGTCTTAACTTTTAATTACAAATATTTTTTTATTAGATCTTAGAATAGTTTCTTTGTTTTCCCTTTTAATTATTTATTTATCTATTTATAATTTACGATGCAAGCAAGTTATATTTCTAACATGCGAAGACATATTGTAGAGTTCTTTAAATGTACTGTTTTTCATCTGAATAAAGTAACAAAATATATTAGTTTCTTTTTTCTCATACTAAAGTTTTTAAATTTATATTCTTACTATTACGAACCGCTCGTCTCTCGCATGTCTCCTGCCCGTAAAGTAACTCTATGAGAAATGTTTGAACCTGAATAGCTTTAGATCCCGAAACGATATTAATCTTCTCTCATCAAGACCTTTCCAATGATATGTAATGGGGGTCAGTACTTATAGTGGTTGCTGAGGAATAAATATCCAATGCTGCCTTGGAGTTTTATATATTTAAAATAAATAAATAAAATAATATCATATTCGAAGACGTAGTCAATATAGATCTTATTGAAAGTCAGTAATCTATGAGTAACCGAAAGTTTATCTAAAGGCATCCTGATGGTAATTTTAATAAGACGACAATACTTACGACAATAAAACGAAACAAAGAAATTTCACGAGATAAATAATATGTCTGTACAATGAATTTATTAGCCCATAGTAAATTACTCTGTAACATCATAAAACAGCTATAAATAAAGACAAATAAAGTGAATTCGCTCATAAAATAGTGCAGGCTTTATTAACCTCTTCATCAAACGCTGTAAACGTTTTTAGTACTACAGAATAGCATGTCATCAATGTACGTGCTTATCTTGACGAAGTTTAACAACAGCCTATAACAATTATACCCCGAGACAATTACACTCAGCTAAATCTGTGAACCGCGCTCCGTCGGGATGGGGTAAGGAGGAAAATGCCCCACCCCGGGGGGCATTACGAGCAGCGAACGGCAAGGTTTAGACGTTAACGTGTGTACATACGAAGGGTTGGTAAGGGCGAAGTGACTAATGTACTTGTTTATGTATACACAAATTTTGTTGCCTTTTCTTCGTTTTACATTATTCTTGATTAATTGAAATCTTTAGAGATATGTAGGTTGGAGAATAAGTTAGTTTATTTATGTTAATACTTTTAGCGGGTATTAAATCTATTACAGGCATATAGCTCAACGGACAGGTGGCCGTTGGGGCAGTAAAGTCCTCGAATAGCGACCACGTACAGACGCAGTCTTGGTAGGCCCCCCAAAAGGACAAGTTGATAGATCGAGATCGCAGGAATAGGTTGGATGAAGGTAGCGCATAGTCATGGAGACTTTGGGGGAGACCTTTGTCCAGCAGTGCACGTCTTCCGGCTAAAATGATGATGAAATCGGTTGATG
Source organism: Leptidea sinapis (assembly GCF_905404315.1). Classification (NCBI taxonomy): domain Eukaryota; kingdom Metazoa; phylum Arthropoda; class Insecta; order Lepidoptera; family Pieridae; genus Leptidea; species Leptidea sinapis. The sequence goes on from NC_066266.1 coordinate 14,190,627, forward strand.
AAAAGGTTTTGGAAGTGAACAAGATTCTATCATAAACAGGTGGATAAAGTTTGAACGCAGCCTGATGCTAAATTAAATGTTAAAAGAAAACGTTAGAGATTTAAACTTAGCTAAATCTGTGAATGTACATTTTATAATACTGAAGTGTTTCTAATCGTGGCATATGATAACTCTGCCTGTTGCTCAAGGAGTCAGGCATATTAAAGTGATGACGATAATTAATGTGAAGATAGACAAAGGGATAAATAGATATGATTCATGTGAATAACAAATATAAACGTTCAATGTCTTGTAATGTGTGTATCACCTCTATACACATATGCACACACTCATCTCTCCAACTAGTATATAAGTTATATTATGAGTTGCATACAGTAATAAAGGAGCTTATAATCGCTTATCGCAGTCAGATTTATAATCATTTAATACCCGAACCTCCAACATCGCAGTCTAAATATACTAATAAATGGAGAGCTGCTTTTTGTTTGGTTATACTGCAAAAACTACTGAGCCGATCGGAATAATACTTGTACCATTAGTTGCAGCTTATTTCGGAGAAGGTCTAAGTATATAATATGGTTGGTGATTAATTATCCGAAACCTATATTTTTTAATTAGAAATACTTATATTTTCACAATACAAATAATTCAGTCAAGCAATAACTGAGATGACCGGGCGCAGGGGAACTTAATTTAAATGGAAAAACTACGTTTGCCGGGTCAGCTAGTAGTTAATTAATCTAAAAAGTATATAAGAAAACCATTCAAACACAAACAGTGAATTTGAAAGAAGGGTTTATACTGCCGTAGTTAGTGATACTATTGTCTTATGAGACAGCGCAGGTTTTGCACGATAATTTCAGGATACGGCCTCACTTATTTCAGGGTTCCCTGTTAATTTCTGTGTTTGTTTCATTGCAATCGGGTTACAAACATATGAGCTGTTTTAATATTTTTTTAATGACAATAAGAGACGAGACGAGGAGGACTTTCAGCTGATGGATATTGTGGCGACCTGACTATTACAATGCAGTGCCGCTCAGGATTCTTGAAAAAGCCAAACATTCTGAGCAGCACTACAACTGCACTCGTCCCCTTGAGACATAAGATGTTAAGTCTCATTTGCTCCGTAATTTCACTAGCTACGGCGCCCGTTCAGCTCGTAACAGAGTAATGCCTACACATTACTGCTTCACGGCAGAAATAGGCGCCGTGGTGGTACCCGTAATCTAGCCGGCATCTTGTGCAAAGGTGCCTAACACTGGTGAATATATTTTATGACGCGTTTGTCTCTACAGTGCGGTTTTCCAAGGACTTTCTTCCACGTACAACTATACTGCGGAATGAACTTCCTTCTGCGGTGTTTACGTGACGACATGGGTACCTTCAAAAAAAGTGCGAACATCTTTTTAAAAAGCCAACAACGCTCCTGTGATACTTCTGGTGTTGTAACAGATTGACATAAACTTATAATGCCTACTACTCGGCTAAGTCGAGCCTTTTGTGGAGCGATGTGCTTTTAAAACAAGATCCCAGAATGTGTTCAAAACAAAAGTATTACGTTATTCAAAAGAATTGTTAAAAAATGTTTGTGTGGTAAAGGTTACTATAACATAAATTATTTTCTTAATGATACCACAGATTTGGAATGGAGTGACCGCCCTCAGACTATTAAATAATAAGTTTAATTGCACAATATTACTTTGTAAACATATTTATTCGATGAAAAAAAAAGCCCGCTGATTATGTTGCGCCCGTTCTTCTCAGGTCTGAGGCATTCATTTTGGAATGGGAGATAGTTTTTGACTTTCAATAAGTGCTGACACATCCTGTTTTGAATAAAAATATTTGAATTTGTGTGCGGCAGTGATCACCTAACACCAGGTGACACGTACGCTAGTTTATCTTCATTTTCCAAAAAAAAATATTTTATGGAGACTAATTAGTATCCGCTTGTATTAAATTGTTCGTATAGTGTATTCAACTAAGTTAATAGATAAACAATCTGAAAACACCTTTGTGAAAATCATAACTTGTTCTTTAAGTACAAACATTGTTCTTACGAATTTCGCGAACCGCAAAACTCGACTCAACAATTAAAACAGCCTCCTCATACAACCCTTACAGATTACTTCTTAGAAGTCGCTACTCTTGTAACCGCACCTCCCTCCCCCATTTGCCCCTGATTGTCCCGCTCGCCCCCGCATCCCCCGCGAAGCCTCTAACACGCAGCGGGGACATATTGTAATGTACACGTGTATGTTTTGCTCAACGATATGTCGCCATATTGGATAAGACGAACATGGTATTAAGGTATTTTGATTAACCAGAACAGTTAAATTAAATATTTATTAATACAATTTAAACGCGTGCTTGTTATAATAAATTCGAACATTAATAATTATTAATATAATTTTTAATTTCGCTTACTTTGCATCTTCATTTTCTTTAACAACTGAAGCCGATATAATCGCTGCCCATAGTGTTGCACACTAAAGCAGAATTTAAAAATGAAAGACACATTAAAATAATTACATTCCCGTCATTTTTAATATAAAAAATGTTTATTTATATGTATACTTAAAATAAGTAGGTACTATAAAAAATAAAAATGAGTTTTTTTATGAAAATAAGGGATTAGACGAGCTGCGACGTTTAGCTGATGGTAATTGATACGCCCTGGCCATTACAATGCAGAGCCGCTCAAGATTATTGAAAAATCCTAAAATTATGTACAGCACCATTACTGCGCTCGTCACCTTGAGACATAAGATGTTAAGTCTCATTTGGTTACACTGAATATTGGGAACGGCCGTTATACGTCTAGAAACGGTGATAGCTGTGAATATCTGCGTCGAAAAAAATAGCGGTGTAATTGTAGCCTCTATTTTCAGCAACGCACGCATACTAAAACAAAGTGACATACGAAACGCGAATGTAAGACGCATTTTTTTGCACACTAAAATAATAAACCTGACCTGTTTTCATGCATTGCCTAACGAAGAGCGAAAACTGTTTACAAAAAAAATGTGAACTTTATTACGTTGATTCTTGAAGCATAAATAACACGGAAAACGAACGAAATTAATTCAAAATGCACAAATACTTGAGAGTATTGTACGTTTCTTTGCAGCCATTGGTATTATACGTCAAAATTAGTTCTCTGGACACTCGCGAGTAGCGCTTCAAATAGGCACAAAAATTTGCTGTCAAACATATGGAACAGCCTGTCCAGTGGTATTTATACAGATCATATATTGTAACCCATTACGCAAAAGCTCATAAAACATAAGAGCAAAGTACTTCTGGCTCTATTGGAACGGTCTACCTCATCCCATAAACAACATTAATATTAATGACAACATTACATTTACCGAAATGGGAATTGTTTTCGTACACATAATATATTAGGTAAAGAGTTACTAACGAACATGTGGATAAATGCGCTAACAAATTTATGTGGGATTTTTATTTACAGAATAGAATATTAGATGTCGCTCGAAGTAATTGAATCACTTAAATATTTAAACTTTTAATTTTTTTAATTGAACATTTTTATTTGGAACAATTACACAAGATTAAAACTAACAAAAATCAAAAACAATGATAGGTGTGTAACGTAGATAAACTTACAAATACAGACTTACAAATAAACTTAATATTTTATACATGACAATAAACCAATATTAGCGAAATGTTCACTATATCGCTGACAACACTGTCAATACAATAATAATTCTGAAGTTTAGCGAATGTCAAGCAAATAAACGCGGGAAACGTTATACGTCCAAATAAACAAACCGTAAGCAAAATGTCTATTTGTAACTATATTGCATATTCTTGGTTTATTATCAGATAGAAATTATTTTAGTGTGCGTTAGTTTATTCCTTTAGTGTGCGTGACAAGCTACGTCTTACACTCGCGATTTGTATGTGACTTTGTGAACAAGACATGCACACAATGTGCATGTGTGGCAAAATAGAGGTTAAAACTCAATTTTTTTTGATGTATTCACAGCTGTCACAGTCTATCTAGACGTCTAAATGATCTAAGGTATGTAAGACTAATCTTTAACGCACCTAATAACACCCTTCTTCAGATACAGAAATTCATTCCTTTCTGTTCCATGCATAAACGAATTAAAATGCATAAATAAGAAAATATAGTTAAAAATTAATTAGTTAAATTATATCATAGAAGAAGATCTATAGAAGCATTTATAATTTAAAGCCACTGCTACCTCTGGGCGAGCACTCCCCAGTACCAGCATCTTTATATACGACATGGGTACCTTCAAAAAAAGCGCGTACACCTTCCTTAAAGGCCGGCAACGCTCCTGTGATTCCTCTGGTGTTGCAAGAGAGTGTGGGCGGCGGTGATCACTTAACAACAGGTGACCCGTACGCTCGTTTGTCCTCCTATTCCATAAAAAAAAAAAAAATCATTTGACCGCATACAACGAGAGCGACTCGAATCATTGACGATCAAGCCATCACCAATTGGCTTGATTCTACCGGATATACCTATCACGGGAAGTGCTCAAAGAAGATGTTCGGATTTGTACTACCAGCTGAATTCCACCACCGGACATTACGTCAAAATGTTAAATTTCATTATAATATATATTATGTATATTCTCTCCATCATTATAAATGTTATAAAATGCTAAATTATTATTATGAATGCTAAATACCACCCGCATCACGTTGACGTCTCTCATTCTACAACCGGACATTATGCGGAAAACTTTTTGCCTCCCACAGGCACTTTGTTGTATCAATTACCGGCTGCAATTTCACGAACCGAAATTGCTTAGGGACCTTTTACCTTGGAGCATGGTCCAACCTTGAAGACCAGCAATGCATCTCTTTCAGTTTTACTGTTGCTGCACTACTTCCAATCACGTGACCTTTTTTCCCGTTTGCCCCCTCTTACACTACCAGAGTGCCGGCAGAGATGAACATTTGAACATTAACGTTGTGCAATTTTAAATATTTTGAAATGGTTAGGTAATAATTTCACACGAATTGCTTTATCAATTAAAAGTACTAGCATTTATGTGGTTAAATACAATATTCATTTAATGCTACCATACAAAAAAAGATAATTTATTTTACATAAAAATTTAACATTTCAGAACAATGAATTTCAAATATCTATATCTTCGCGACGCCCCTTAGATCTTTGAAAAACGTAATTAGGTCTCAATATTTCACGATCATACCATACAGTATTGATTGTAGATTCTGAGGTACGAGTAGATCTATGTAACGAAGTCATAACTCTTATTAATTACAATAATACAATAGACAATGGGAACAAAGAAATACAAGTATAACTATCGCCGTATTATCTTCGCTATTGGTAAACCTTAAAAACCAAATAATTAAACTGTAAAAATATGTATTTGACGCCTGAGATTCGATCCGTCGACCTCGCGGTGTTTCAGCTTCACAATATCATTGATTCAACCACTAGTCAAATGACCGTATCATCATTAAGTTCCAATAGCCGAACTATAATTAGTTAGAAGTATAATTCTTTCATCCATATCTTCTACGACTGTCTTACGAATTTTTGATCAAGCCACGTGTCCTGACGCGAGTTTAACATTTTATATACATCCCAAGAAAAGTTCTCAACGCCGCTAAAGAAGTTTTCACTTTAGAAATTAAGTTCCTCATTTCATATCTTCCTGGAAACACCGCGCAAGGATCTACACTACAAAGACTAGTAGGTAGATAATATTACTTACTTAGTTAATAGATGATGAAGTTGTTAATTTTGTTTGTTGTCAGTGGTGTAAGTTGCCAGTAGGTACAATTTGAAAGAAGTGATTACGTGAAACAGCTTTTAGGAACACTCCCCGTGATAAATGTGGTAGAAGCACACACACACAATGAAGCGACGTTTCTACGCAACGCCAAGTATTCTAGCCATACATACGAGTACTAGATGCCAACAATTTGAGTAGCTCTGCGTTGGACGCGGCTAAATGGTTCGAGCTAATACAGTGGTGCACCAGACCAGAGATGTAATACTTCATATATTTAGCTCCACAGATTGAAAAGATCAGTCCAGTGACGTTCTATATTTATAGACAAAGCACGTCGTACAAAAACGAATTCGTAATATGGAACATGCCACAAATTGCACCATAATAAGCTTCGACTGTTAAAAATGTTCTTGGTCACTAAGCAGCAATTTAAAACATTTATTCAGCTCGGATTTTATTGGAGAGTGACCTTTGACACACAACTAAGCTTACACTGTTTTCTGTCTTTAAGCGCACATTTGCGGTTCCGCTGTCAGACTGCGACTGATACGTCTTTATAATATGTGCATTGAACTCATTAGAAGACCTACAATGATGCAAAACGTCTCTAATGCCAATCTTCTTAATTATCCAGACTTAGGTCAAAAATATATTGTCTGGAAATTGCTTTTCACTCTCTCAGTACTTCAGTACCTAAATCTAACTGCCCTACTTTTCTCCCGTTATAGGATCATTCGAAAACACCATTAGTATACCCACATCTTGGCAAAAACAAGCCATAATCTTCATGTTATCGTCGTAACAAGATATATTTAGCTAATCTCAGAGACAGATAGACAGACCAATAATGTTATATATCTAAAGGAGTGTCAAAACATCCACGAAATAATGTTCGGCAGTAAAACCGCAAACGTGAAGCAAAAACAAAAAAGCCATCATATTCAATTGTGATATTTTTCATCGCGTATAAATGTTTTGATGAAGCGCGCTTCCCGAGGGACGGGGGTACGAGTGGTGTCGCCGGGGCGAGATGCCGGAGGGGAGTGGGGGGGGGGGGAGAGACAGCGGAAAAATGAAATGAAAATAATGGCGAGGCGTCGCGGGGACGATTGTAGAATGTTGGTTGTTATTTCTGCTACAAAAACTTTTCATCATAGACTTTAAATATACTAACGTATAGTCAAACAAATCATGTGAGAGAAAAAAACATCTGTAATGGAGATACAGCAAGATAGAAAAGGAAAGCGAATCTATTGTTACCGTAACCGATTTTGATTGACAAGTCGTAAACAGTCAGCCACGCTTGGAATTACTTATTTAGTATAACGCATTGCCGGGCTGTCAGGTCATTTATACGATAGTATATTCTAATTCTGATTGTTATACAGTTATCTGTGAGCGAAGTGAACTTGAATATGAGTGAAGTATCATCCACATGTTTTTTTTCTACAATCAAATTAAACACAAGCTATATTTTGTTGTAAAATATACCTCCAGCTTCAATTATTTATTGGAATACGGGATAGAGGTAAATGGTGCCAAAGATAAATATAAATTTAATTAGAATTGAATTTCAAATGAAAAATAAAACAATTAATAATGCTTAAATATCTAGGTTATGTTTAGATATTTTATTTTACTAAAAGACTTCTCCTAAATTTTTAGCGTTTAAGCCTTTTTTAAAGTAAAGTATTTTAGTAAAGTCGTCTAATGGCGACCACGGTAGACGCAGTGTTGGTAGGCGCCCCACAAGATGGACCAACGATCTGGTCAAGATCACCGGAATACGTTGGATGAGGGCAGCGCAGGACCGATCGTCGTGGAGATTTTTGGGGGAGGCCTTTGTCCAGCAGTGGACGTCTTCCGGCTAATGATGATGATGATGAAGCCTTTTTTATCAATTTCCTATAAGCAATATTTTATGCGCCATAATGTTGAGTTAACTTGTACATCAGCCATTATTCAAAATCCGTTAATAATCAATGCAATTAGGAGAGTTATCGGCCGATCTGCAACAGACGTAACTAATTACATATAATTAACAAGTAATATATGATCATTGTTAATTACATCTAGTAGGTATTATTGCTATTGCAGTTGAATATTTAATAGAGAATCATGATGAAATTTACAGCCTCTTGCTGCTAGAGACCCGATGACAACAGGCCAGGTTTATTACTTTAGTGTGCGTGAGAAGCTGTCTTACACTCGCGGTTTTAATGTCAATTTCTGTCAACGTAAATTTTCGACAGACTAGCTTTACATGATCTAAGGATGTATTGAAGATTTCCTGTAAAGTGTTGAGAAATAAACTCAAAAAATATTCATTACCTTTTGGTTCTTAAATGACGCTTGAATTAATATTAAAATTATTAGTCTGTGCATAATTATTACGATATCGATAAAACAATAAATTAAGGTTTGATTTTGACGACCCATCTAGCTTAGTAGTTAGTGACCCTCCCTCACTAACCTGTGTAAATACCACTGGGTCCACTGAAGAGGCTGTTCCATACGTTTGACAGCAAATTTTTATGCCTAATTGAAGCGCCACTGAGTGAGCGTCCAGAGAACTAATTTTGACGTATAATATAAATGGCTGCGGGAGGAGCGTACAATACTCTGAAGTATATTTGCATTTTGAATTAATTTCGGTCATTTTCCGTGTTATTTATACTTAAGGAATCAACGAAATAAAGCACACATTTTTTTGTAAATATTTTTCCAATCGATGTTTGTTTAGCTGAGGCTGTCATTACTAGTTTTAGTACCGCAGACTCTCGCTTCATGGCCAACAGCGTGAAAATGGCGTAAATCAAACAGTCACAAAAGCACTGTGACAGCCGCCAGTCCAGTGGTAAATAGTAGAGGTCAGTGCTCTGCTTACTGAGATAGAGGTCCGAATGAAACATTTATTTGATGAATAATATGTGTTAAGTTACTAGTAGACCCGACAGACGGTGTTCTGTCAATAAGCATATTTGAGTATGATTTTGAATTTGAGTGGATCAAGACAACCAATTTGATGTGATAGCATTACACAAAGTCTGTTGTTATTAATAAACGCGAAATAAAGTTATTCCAAGTTTAAAACTTTTTTTCTTTATCTTACCTTTCACACTACAGAATAAGACAGAGTAGGTATAAGACAAATTCAATTAATTAATGAAACTCTTCAACCGCTTGTTAGAAGTGCTATGGCCACGGGACAGTCGCTATAGCGAATATTTTCGCGGTGCGAACGACGAAGCGTCTAGCGACTAGAATAAACTAGGCTACTGAAACAAATGCATGAATCATCAATCGGTACGGCGCAAGCCACAGAGTCGAGCGGGACACGCGACGAATATTACAGGAACTTAACAAATTAAGTTATTTTCGCCGGGCATTAAATGAACTGTGAATCTTTTTTTTTATAATAAATATAATCGAAGGTTTCGATACTCATTCTGGTATACTCGAAAAATTTTCTGGATAAGCTCCGTATTTCTCGTACTTGTTGTGGAATTCTCCATCTATACCCCGACTTCAACAACCAATCAGTTTCTGTGCCGCGCGGATGGTCGCCCCTTCCACCGCCGCGGCCGTTCGCACCTCACCAGGCCGTAATGTATGTGTACCGGCCTATTGGTAGGTACGATGAAACCTCTTTTTGTGACGGAAAGAGGCTTTGGGTAGTCGATAGGATCCCGGGATAAATGAAATGTTCCATTTATGTGCCGTATTCATTTTGCCAATTACGCAATTGTATCAGACATCAATTATTATCAACTAAGGAGCTAATGCTCAGTGTGGCTGACTTTTTACGACTTGTCAACCACAATCGGTTACAGTAACAATAGCCTCACTTACCTTTTCTTTCTTGCTGTATTTCCTTTTGATTTTTTTGTCTATATACTAGTATGTTACTATGGAATACCTATGTTTACAGCCGTTAAATTTATAATATTTTAAACTAACTGTTGCAGTGAGCAATGGCGCCCTGAGCGCATGCGCGGCGCAGGCTGGCGGTATGGACAAGGATGGGAAGAAGAAACACACGCGACCTACCTTCAGCGGGCAGCAGATCTTCGCACTGGAGAAGACCTTCGAGCAGACAAAGTACTTAGCAGGGCCTGAGCGCGCGAAACTTGCGTACGCGTTGGGCATGACTGAGTCACAAGTTAAGGTAAGTGCGCCAATTTCGGAACATCTCATATATTATTTGTTTAAAAATTCATTTTACAATTATTATGAATGAGGACAGTAAGAGTAAGTATTCATAATATAAGTCAGTGAAATCCCAAATAATTTCATGTATGTCATTTTGGTCAACAGCCTCAGTATAATAGATAAAAGAGCTCGAACTTTCTATTATCTGTTTATATGTTTCATCAAAGGCTGTTACTATATATATTACACCAGCGGTTGCCTGCTATATATTAGTGATAACCCCGTCAATACCCTTCTAGCTGTTTTAGAGAAAACCTGGAGCAAACAAATACAGATTATTTTTTCATACTTACAATTAAATAATATATGCATGGGGCATTTAAAATCATGTTATTTTGACATAGTATTTTCTTTGGTTAACACGAGTATTAAATACTTTTTATAGTAAATTTCTAAAAAACGTAATCCTGTGAATGACACGAAAGAACGGGTTGAATAAGTAATATCTAGAATTGCAAGCGCTTTAATCCCTTAAAAACTATTTTACTAAGGTAAAAGAACTATCATGCTACTAAAGATAAGCGTGTCTCGCGCCATATTAGTAGAAGACAATATACAGAAAAATGCGGTCTCTCACAGTTTTTTTAAGTTTTATATTTTTTTGTGAAGTAATTTATTATTTCAAATTCTTTTTGAAGAAACCGTCTCGCTCAACTTTTCAAAACTGTATTCTGTTTCTTCTGTGTTTTATAAGAACTCAATACAAGTACACATACCGTAAAAATGTAATTGAATTTAATAGTCTTAACTCTTAGGACACAATATGCTAAAAGATGTATTCAATTGCTTGTACAGACTCTTTCTTCATATTAGTATTAGTAAATCAACACAGGATATAGTGGCAGTTGTATATGAAATAATTTAACAATAAAAGCCAGTTTCATCTGATATGTTTATGATATAAGTAACATTATACTAAATAGTCACATAGAACACAACGCTAAACATTAACTAACGGCTACTCAAATAGGGTAAACAGCACAAATATGCAACACTCGCCCTGTGTACGGCCATTCAATGGCTAGATTTACCATATGTCGGACACAAATACTCAGTTATAGACCTTAATGGTTGAACGATAGAGATCAAATTGGCTCGCGTGTTGGTCTCGTATAATCAACCATGTTGTCCGTTGGTAATCGGATTACGGAGATTGAAAAGTCAATCACTTAGTCGCGGCGCAATCAAACGTTGCGCTCTATTACTGTGGATTAAGCGAAGCGGCCGCGGCATGTGGACGGTTTGTTTCGCTCGATCGAATCATATTTGATTTTGATTGTATTTAGTCTAAGTGATATATCAGTTATTTAAATCATTCGTCGTCGATTCACATACGAATTCATAAGTATTCAATGTGTTAAAATATTGTGTACATATTTTTTTAATTGCAACCTTCTGTTACTTTTCTCATGTATTAAGCTTTTAGTCTTAAAACGTTTTTCTTGATAATATGAATTTATAAATATTTTGAAACTAGATGAATCATAATTTTTGTTGTTTGGAAACGTATTCTCAACACTGTCTATAAGTTCGAAGTTTGATATACGTAGTATCATAATACCAACGACGTACTAAAAAGAAAAAGTCCCCCCTCGCATTAAAACTGTCTCAACTCGACGTATATCATTGCGCCTAGTTAGCGTTTAATTCCGAGGGTCCAAATTGTATTATACTAAGTGATATATTCCATTTAGGGGGCATCGCTTACTTTGAGGGCTCGCGATGCGATTTGTACAGGAATTTGTTTGTAGTTTGCTTCGTAATATCAAACAATGTTCTGGTTTTTCTTTATATATACAATAAATTGTATTGGGCTTTTATATTTGTCTTGTATCAAAGAACATTTACAAAAATTCTCACCGTTTTAATATGCATATTTTAAACGGCGATTAAATCTCCATTGTAGTAAGATGTTAAGGTAAACTCTAGATTTAAAGCATGCATGATTGACAAAGTCCATTATATAATTTTTAATGTTAAACACCAATCGTTTAACCATGGTAATCCATTTAAAAAGATTAGTATTTATCGATCTCTTAAACAAGTTCTTAATAATAGCAAGTCTAATGCAAAAATTAATGTTACATCCGATTCGATTTTAGTTGACTCGTAAAAAGTATTAAAGCAAGTCATCTTTCTGACTACTTTTGCCAAGTTCTTGTTACAGATTTATACGCACTATTTTCTAATATTTATTTTTCAGGATGTAGATAATATTTGTAATTTCTTTTGCGTCAATGAAATCTATTGAGATTACACATCTTACTACTCTTACCCTATCCTTTTAAAGGCATATATAGATGCAAAGTCATGGAACTTTTATCAAAATATTTATGGAATAACGATGTTATGAACGAGGAAAGCTAAATTAAATTAAGTGAGGCACAAATCTCAAACAACAGCATCATGATCTGAATAGAGAGGGTGAGGTATAACGGAAACAAATCAAGTGTATATAATAAGATTAATGTAAGTAATGTAACACGCTGCGTAGAGCGTCTTTGGCTTTTTGTTGCGTCATCGTGTTATTAATATCACATGCATATCGGAAAGAAAAAAATTACAAACTGAAATCACAATTAGTTTTTGTTGACCAACTAATTTTCGATTTATAATTTTTCATGGTCGTATAAATATCTATCAATATACCAAGTCTAGGTAAATATACCATTGCAATTTTCAAAAGTATTTTCTGTTTAAGTATCACTTACCTACACTTCGGAAAATTAAAAAAAAACAATAAGAGGTGGGACATTATCGCGAACCCACCACCCTCACCCTGATGAAAGACCTCCGAATGGTCCAAAACTACTCAGTACCGACACCGACAAAACGTGAGTAAAGCCGTGTTATTAAATAATTTAATAATGATTTACGAAAGTTTTAATAATTTTAACAATTTAAAAACACTAACGTTAAATTGTGATTTGAAATCTGTCAATCTTATATAAATATTCATTATGTTTACACATTTTCACGACAATTTGTATTAAAAATTCTTAAATTAATTTTAAAAATTAATTTAATTTTAAAATTAATAATAAAACACAATGGAATGATGAATAGAGAACTGCGGTGAGGAATTCACAAAGTAGGTATGGTGAAATCAAATTTAATTAAAAATGTCTCGGGAAATGAATATAGGTAGCTTAGAACAGTAAAGGTACAGTACATAGGCTACCATTACCAGTGGGAGGCTCCTTTGCACAGGATGCCGGCTAGATTATGGGTACCACAACGGCACCTATTTCTGCCGGCGGGAAGTAGTAATGAGTAAGCATTACTGTGTTTCGGTCTGAAGGGCGCCGTAGCTAGTGAAATTACTGGGCAAATAAGACTTAACATCTTGTCTCAAGGTGACAAGCGCAATTGTAGTGCCGCTCAGAATTTTTGGGTTTTTCGAGAATTCTAAGCGGCACTGCATTGTAATGGGCAGGGCATATCAATTACCATCAGCTAAACGTCTTGCTCCTCTCGTCCCTTGTTATCATTTAAAAAAAACATAGGCACAGATAGATCCGATTCCTAAAAAAAATGGTTGAGCCTCATAACAACACCATATTTTACACCCAAGAATGGTCCTTTTACCAAGTCTCAGAACTGGGTTAAGGCTGAATACACACTAGTGTGGTTGGGAAACGAACGCTTCTGACTTCACCACATCTGAAGAAGTAAGAAGTCTGGTAAGAAAATCCTAATCCACTGGATTATAATTTATAGTTAGTTTTAGAAATTATAGTATGAAGAAAATCGTCATGATAATTTAGAGTACCTAAAACAATCCAAAATATATGTAGAGAAGATTTTCTTTAGGAGAAAATGCGTATTTCAAAAGGTAACTAACTGGCTTTAATGTTTATAGGATAGTACTAAGGCCAATGGAGATAATTTTACGAATTTAATATTTGTAATGCATTAAATATTAATGTATACTCTAATAATAATAAATACTGTACTAAGATTTAATAGAAAAAAGTCCTTATAACAATATTTATGACAAAACTAGGTTGTGCATATATATATCCATAAATATTTAGTGTACTAAAATATAATATATTTTTATTGTTACCTTGTGAGTGATGGTGGTGACTACAAAGTTTTAAATAAACTATTAAGTGTTCTTATTGTGTCTTGGTATAGGACAGCCACAGTATTCTATTATTTTTTCTCAATTTGAATAGACATTAGACATTAACCTCACAGAGGCCCAAGCCTTAGTGAACAGTTTTCATTTCGAATAAATTAATTAACTGTTATTTATATGTCTTTATGTTATGTAAACACGTTAAAACTGTGGCATTCAAATAATAGCCTAAAGTGTAACTATTAGCTAATAGATGAACACATTAAGATATACCAATAATCCTTCGCACCGCTGAACGCGCACAACAAATGAGACCTCTCATTCGCTAATTGTGCTCAAAAGGCAACGAAAACAGGGGGCTTTACCCCACTTAAAAGAATTTTATCGAAATTAAACTTTATCACTTTCGAATAGGACATAATATCGATTGTATTATATTTAATTTGTGTTCATGGGTGTCATAGCTCATTTGGCATTCAATAAAATGAATCCGCTTGGAAGATTAGGGAGGGCGCTAGGTATTTACACATGTGTTACTCCCAGACTTCGGTGCATAATGTAATTAATTATTGTTTCACTGTGCTGTTTATTTTGCTGCGAGTTGCCAGTTATAGTGTGCTGGGGGCTTTATGAGTTTATGACACTAAATTATGATCCTGTCTCTTTTAATTAATATAATGGCAAAATTAATTACATTTAACGGTTGTTTGAGAATCTGTTTAGTAACCAGGGTGTCTGTTTTAATAAAGCATTGAAACACTTTGTAGTAATCAGTCAGTTTTCACACGGACTAGTATAATCACTAATAGTTACCACAATATTAATTTTTATTTCATCATCATCATCAGCCGGAAGACGTTCACTGCTGGACAAAGGTCTCCCCCAAAGATTTCCACGACGATCGGTCCTCTTATTTATATTTAAAAAAAATAATAAAAAAAACGTAAATATTTGTTTGACAATAAGAAAAGTATATCAATCGCATATAATATCAAAACAATGAATGATATCCAAAAGAAGCGTAGAAAATAATAAAATAGAAGTAAATGTAACGGAGATCAATAAAAAGCAATCAATGTAGACGATAAAGATAAGTTTGTTGTTGGTACGTGGGAAGGTGCTATTGATAGATGGCCCCTCGTACTTAGCGTTTAACAACTTAATGGTAGAGTTTTTTTTATGAAACTAAGGCACGAGACGAGCAGGAAGTTTAGTTGATGTAATTGATACGCCCTGCCCATTACATTGCAGTGCCACTCAGGATTCTTGAAAAACACAATTCTGAGCGGAAATACAATTGCGCTCGTCACCTTGAGACATAACATTTTCACTAGCTACGGCGCCCTTCAGACCGAAACAATAATGTTTACACATTACTGTTTCTTGGCAGTAATAGGCGCCGTTGTGGTACCCATAATCTAGCCGGCATCCTGTGCAAGAACAAGTCTTTTGATAATTCATACTTACTTTCCGAAAATCGAAATTGCCGATATAATTTTTAATCGGAATGGAGATGGAATTTTGTTTAGAATATATATTTAATAAAATTGTTTTTGTATTTTGACACTTATAACAAAGGCAAAATTAAATGGTAACACTTTTTCATTTCAACAAATCACATTTTAAATGAAATTTAATAAAATAAACAAAAATGCCAGTCTTTCCTATTCATATTCGCGAATGTCGAATCTTCTTATTGAATTTTTTTTTGTATTAAGTGACGCCTTCACACAACCCTATTAAAGAGTAAATCTCACGTTTTTCATTGATTAAATTCAAAACAATTCTCAACATCCTTCTAGCTAAAAGTGAAGCCAAGTCGTTTATATTTGTTATGAAAGTTCAGTATTGTTATATTTCAAAGTTCACTATTCACAGCGCTGTAATTTAAAGCTCTAGTTTGTTTGCAATAAATGATTTATGACTTATCGCTACAGTCTGTTTCTCTATTATTTATTTGATATTGCTTTTAACTTTATTTTATAATCAATTTATAGATTTTTAAGAAATATCCACTAAGTGTCTGTACCAGTGGGAGACTCCTTTGCACGTATGCCGGCAAACATTTATAGGTACTACAACGGAGCCTATTTCTGCCGTGAAGCAGTAATGTGTAAGCATTATGGTGTTTCGGCTAGAAAGGGGGCCTGGGCATGAGACACGTGGTATCCTCAGGAGATGTTGCCTCGCCAAATTCCGGCACGAGACTCAACGAGTTTGAGCAGGAAGCAAGAAGGCTCACAACATTTGAATTATACGTAGAAGAAAATATATTAAAATGTCTATGGGAATTATTTTTTGTGGAGTTTGTTGCGATGTTGCCTGCAACATAGCGCTGGTCTGTGAGAGATTAACGCAGCACGAAATATCAATGGAATTACATTGATACTTTTCTTTTAAAGCTGTTTCGATTACATTGTTGTAGGTATTATATATGTTGCAAGTTTTCACTCTATACACATACATGTTGCAGCTTACAGTGTTCTTACATTTTTTTTTAATTAATGTTGCTATTGTAACTAGCAATTGTAAATAGAAAACATTAACGGTCTTACAAATAAAATTAATAATAATTAAAATGTTTACGGATAGGCATTTATCTTATGATTGGTTTATTCCACTTATTCAGACAACGTTTTCTGCGTTTATTTACTGCTGCATGTTAAGTTTAGAATTATCATTGTATTGACGGTGTTGTCAATGATATAGTCACCATTTTGGATATTCTTGGTTTATTCTCAGGTATAATTTTATACCAAGTTTATTTATAATGCCGTAAATATCATATTATGAGGGTGTTAAACCCTATTAGGGTAAGTCTAAGACTCTAAAAGACAAAGATTTTTTTATGACAACCATCTACGGACCACTGAGAAGCATAATAAACATATTACAATTTTAACAAGCATTGCAATTAATATTTAAAAAGTTTCATCAATATCATGTTACAATTTCATTTAGCAATAAAGTTTAAAACAGCTAGTTTTCCTGACTTAATTCATTAATTGCAAAAAAATAGGAGACTAGAATTTGCTAATTTATTTATCAAATAGATTAAATAATTGCAATTGTCATTTGTTGAAGTATTTTTGATAATACTTATAATAACCTATTTAATATTCCATTTGTACAAGATTAAAATATAGAATAAATATTTTATACATTAGAAGCTAGTCATGTTAGTAGTAGTCATCTTTTTGTCATATCGTTAGTATTTTTTTTTATATCCTTACGTGAAGGCTTCCTCCATTTCTTTCCACCGTTTTCTATCTTTGTTCTAGCGTAGCTGTAAGCGAGAAAGCTCTCATTTGGTTTTCTGAAGTTTCCTTTATAATACTGGTCCCATTCATATTTTTGCTCTTTGATGAACCTTTTAAAATGATTTTAAATGTACAGGTTTTCATCAAAATATTCCTATGGCCAAATGATAAACCAAATGAAGGAGTCTGAAAAGCTTTAGTATAAAAATATTTATGTTTTTATTTTTGTTATAAACTACCCTCAGATAAGTAATTAAATTAGAAGGACAATGAACGCGCTCTTTCAATGATAATAAAAAATATGAGAATGCATAATAGCCATGATATCTGTAAGGTCACCAGAAGGGGAGTACTCGTCCCGAGCTCCCCCTGGCGGGCGCATATTAAATTAAACTGATGGATCACAATATAATTTCATTTTAATGTGTTTTGATAAAACGTTTGTGAATCTATAATCGCGTTACACTTTAAACGGTCGCGCTATTAAGTTGATTTATAAATAATTGGATTTTCGGGTTCCGTGGTAAAGTGACTATATAAGATATGCTTGTGATTTTCTTAATTTTGTATTATTTAGACTTAGAATGTCTTTAGAGCAATGATTCGTCGAATCGTCTCTCATTGTAAATTATATTACACATAAACCGACTAATAAAATATTATTGAACACAATGTTATTAAATAAAACTTGTTCAAAATAGAGTCAAAATAGAGTCATTTATTATATGAAATTACTAGCTTACTCCACCCAGAATAAATAATTGAAATCAATATATTTGGCGGAATAATCGAATTATGTAAGTAAAAGAAATAAAAACAAATATTAACACGCTGTCAGATTTCTGAACAAGTAGTTGAACATTCAAGATTAACAAAAAAAAACCCACATCAAAAAACCTATTCCTAAACAATAAAATAAGCACTAAAAAGTAAAAAGTAATTGCGTATACTTCTAGAACTAAATAATCAAGTTATTCTTAGAGTTTTCTCAAGTAAAATGAAATGAAAAATATTGGACTACCTAAAAGTCAATCAAATTATAATATAGTAACAGTTTATCATATTTCAATCAAACAAAGAATCATCAAAATCGGTTCCAAACCCACTTCAAAGTTCTGAGGTAACAAATATAAAAAACCTACGAATTGAGAACCTCAGCCCTTTTTTTAAATCGCTTAAAACCAAAAGTATTGAGAGAGTCCAGCGCCGTTATTTTTACCTCAGGGAGAAATTTATGCTACGGAACCCGCGATACTTTTGTCTTTGGTGTATTAGTAGTTTTTATATTTAATATCGTCTCTATGACATTGCACTTTAGTTGATTGATGACATTATCATTTTATATTTAAGCATTTGTCTTCATTTGCAGATTTTGTTTTTTTGAGTTACAATTAAATACATTCATAAAATCTCCGGGTAGACAGTCAAACGAAATCAAATACTAATAACTAATAATAATTTATGTTGTTAAGCGAAAAATACTTATAAAAACTGGTAAATTGGTACAAAACAGGTTAAAATTGTAATATCATCATAAAAGATACATGAACAAAGTGACTTCCCCTTAACGTCTCCAACATTAAGGCTGAGTTCTATAGAGTTTACTTAAAAAAATGCTGAGTGTTAGCTCATATATAGTACAATCTTTGATTTCATTTAAATAGTCATTTCACAGCTGAGATTATACTGAGCTTAAGCTAAGAGAGCCCAATGCAAATTTCAAGTTTATCACACTCAGCTAAATTTTACATAAGTAAAATCTGAGCAAAGTCTAAGTATGTTCTATAGATCTCAGTTTAACAAACGTGTTAATGGACACATTTTTAGTTTAGTCTATTTAGCATAGATTCAAAATAGATTCCTTTACAATTCTTTTTGATGTAATTTCAAAGACTACCACCGCTTCGGGGAGTAATGGCGCTCTGAAAGAGAACAAGCATAGAGGAAAAAATCATGATTTCTAAGCTTTATATTAGAAAAAGATATACTAAAGTAAAAAAGAGAAACTTGTAAGCTTCTGTAAAGAGATCACCGCTGCCGAATCTCTATTTTTTATTTTTATTTTTTTTAGACTTAGATTACCAATTTAATCAAGTAATAATAATAAATTGAATTGAATGCAATTTTTAATATCAAACTGGGTTAAAAATTATGAGGCAACCTTTTCAGCAATTTTTCCAAACCTTCTCGCTGAATGTAACCTTAGTTTTTGGACCTACAACAATTTTTTTTCAAATAAGATCAATCTCATCATTGCCTGTATCTTTCTGTTTAACTTCTTTTGACATTTTTGTTTTTCACAAACAGAAGTTTAGATTTTTAAGCCGAAAACAATAATCGGAAAAATTAAAACAAAGAATATTTACTCATTATATATATTATATATATCTTCCTACCAGTGGGAGGCTCCTTTGCAAAGTAACTGTCTGAAGGGCACCGTAGCTAGTGAAATTACTGGGCATATGAGATTTAACGCTGAGAAATTTTGGTTATTCAAGAATCCTAAGTGTTATTGCTAAGGGCAGGGCGAAACAATTACCATCAGCTGATAGTCCTGCTCGTCTCGTCCCTTAATGTCATAAAAAAAAACTGCTAAAGGCGACTGAAAAAGAGATACCTGTCGCTTGCTGGCGGCGCTGCATGTAGACACGGCCTTACTTATCACTTACTCTAGTTGCCCAACCACAATTGACTACTTTTAAATTTTTATTAATATGATCCGTTACGTATTCTAGTTGCTTATAAGATATTGAACGTCTAGGATAGGCATCAAACCAGTTTCAGATTTGGTAATTACAACATTATGCAACAGATAATAAGGTTCAAAAACAAACGGGCGCAGCAATCAGCGTCAACTCAGAATCGATTAGGCATTCTCCATCAAACGATACATTTGACCTAATACTCGATGACATAATCGATTCACAGAACATTCGACAGATGCACATCCCTCATGGATATACATAATCAAATTTCAACTATGACACGAAGCGATAAGGATGTGTATCGCTTGGTGGGTGCTTGGCTGATTGTTCTGATGACAGGCGAGGCGAGGCGAGCGCTAATCGATGGTAATTAATCGAATGTGACTGAATCGATTCGGTAGCGCATATGTTTTTATATCTTGATGGCGTCAGCTAATTGATGTACCAAATCTTCTGAGAATTCTCGCGTTAGATTTTGAACTGTTGAATATCCCATTAATATTATAAACGCGAGAGCTTCTGTTAGTGTTTAGAATAATAATTAAGATGTTTGTTAATTACCGTATATTTTTTTATGAAAATCCTTTTGAACAGCAGTAAATGTATCTATAAAAGATAGAATAGAATTTGCTACTTAAAATTATAAAAAATATTTGACTTATAAAAATATAATTAATATATTGTTCACGTCCTTCAGGGCTGATTTCAATATTGAAATCGATCACAATTAGAAAAAGTTGAGTTTTTCATAATAAATGATAATGCAACAGAAATGTACAGCGATTTTTTTAACATTAACTTATGGCTAGGAAAAAGAAGGAGCGGCTATTAAAGTTTAAACAACACAAATCTCGTAAAGACAATGTATAGCTGATACAATTACTAAAATAAATTGTGACAATAACATGCAATGCGTATTATTTGAAAACAATTATGTTTGTTACAATATATATTCACAAATCTAAAAGTTATAATTTAATTATGGAGAAGTTGAATTAAGTTTATGCCTGAAAAGGAGCTTACAGATTCAATTCGAATTTAAGCAACATTTTTGACCGTTCATTGTAATTTATGAAAATTTAATATACGTTCACAAAAATCGTCACCGTTTTGACCTTAATTGTGATTTTCATTATTATAACACTAGAAATAAGGGATTGCTTGTAACTAATACTAGTAGGCTTCATAATATACAAAATAGCTTTAAGGGTAAATGTATAAACTTTTATAATAAAATCCCAGCCACTGTTCATTCATTATCTATAAATTTATTTAAATGTTTTATAAAAAAAATGGCTGTATCGTAAATCCTATTACTCCACAGACTAGATTTCGATTATTTTATAGCGATAGAAATGACTGTACAATATTGTATATTTTTATTGAAAAGAAAAAAAAGAATGATGGGAGAGTTTCTTGAGCGACTTCTTCTCTCTCAGAGCGCCATTTGTAGTACTAGTACTAGTAGTGCTTTAGAAATGACATCAAAAAGAATTATAAAGGAATTAATTTTGAGAAAATAAATGCCTTTTACGGCTGTACTATTTGTAATTTAATTTTAACAGATTAATTATATTAAATAAGTTAGATGTAATCCTTCATACTTTACATCTATTAGAAATTGAATAAACGATACAATAAAATAATAAATAACAGTGCAATAATCCCCAGAACCGCATCTAATCTTTGTATAATGAAAGAATGGTAGGAGTCAGCTGCGAGGGCGGGACTTTGGTGCCTACTTACCATCACAATACCACTATCCTCTACCACCCTCGCTGAACAACCCTAACCACACTATGATTGATTCCATTATCTGTGGTTTTCACTTAATTTTATCTGTGTCATTGCTGCCTACGATTTTATACACGTAAATTGAAAAAAGACATGGCTTAAATATCTCGTTACCAGGCCATAAAATCCAAAAAAAATATACACGTAAATTTCTTCAAACGTAAAACTTAGTGTTATAAAACGCGAACTTGACTTTTGTATTGGGCTGTCTTAGCTCAAACTTAGCATAATTCCAAAATTACTATAAAAACGAAAACAAAGATTTTGCTAAGCTTACACACAGCGAAGTTTTACGTAAGAAAAGTCTTAGCAAAGTCTATGTACGCCTTATAAAAGGCATAAAATGCATTTATTTTCTCAAAATTGTTTCCTTTAGAATTCTTTTTGATGTCATTTCTAATATACTAGACACTACTACCGCTTCGAAAACATATGGCGCTCTGAGAGAGAAGAAGGGGCGCCAAAAACTCTCCCAGCATTTTTTTTAATGAAATATACAATATTGTATTGTCGTTGCTACTGCTATAAGATAATCATAATCTAGTAGTCCCTGAATAGATCTCAGCCTAATACTTGTAGATTGAGACAATAGGGCGTATTACCTGACTAGGGCGGCTATACGTTCACGGGCGGAGGGCGGTTCAAATAAAAATGCAAATGGCGTTTGTTTCGTCGCATCAATCGCACGCATCTCGTCGTTAGGACGGGATTTGGTCGGATCTCGTCGCTTATTGTTTGTTACGACGTAAATATATTGGCCACTATTTCATTTTTCCATCTAAACACGTCATTCTGTTATTGAAGACATACCGTTGTTAATAGAGATGTATTTTTAAGTAAAAATTTTATTACACCCCTCAAATTATTTTGTCCATCTATTGCATGTGACATTGCAGCCAGCCGCTGAGTATGGTTGATGTTGAATCATTGATATCAACTAGGCTTTGGATTATAATAACAATAATAATATGTCATTTATTTCAGGCATTTTAAGGCATTACAGTCAATTGAATAAAATAGAATAAGATGTACTTAACAATAAAAAAAAATATACATGACAGTACCGGGTGTAATTAAGATAAATTTTAAGAGAGGGAGCGTGTGTTCAAACCCCACACCTGACAATATTTTTTACAGAATATGTTGTTTATTTTATACAGAGAAGGGTAAAGGATGAGAATATTTATTAATATTTTTTTTATATAGAGAAGGCGAAGAGATGCGTTGCCGGCCTTTAAGGTGAGAGTATGCTCTTTTCTTGAAGGTCCCTAAGTCGTATCGGTTCGGGAAATTGCAGCCGGTAATTGATTCCGCACAGGTACTTTAGCTAAAGTACCTGTGCGAGGCAAGAAGAATTTTTATTTCTTTTCTTAAAAGATCTTAGTACATACTTAGTAGAGTTCAGTAGATACATGAAAAATACATTTTTCAGTTTGTATTTGTCAGTGGCTGGTGTCAGAACTAGGCTAACCCTGTGTTACATATCACCATGGCATGACATTACACAACTTCAATAAAGCAAGAAAACGCATTAGATAATGACAATACAGTACTTATTAACAACATGTGTGTGTGTGTGTGTGTGTGTGAGTGTGAGTGTGTGCGCGCGCTCGAACGTATGAGTTTGTGTGCGTTTGCGTGGAAGTTTCGGTAGATGGAAATTCTAAATCTTGTTATCACTGTCCACTGCTGCACAAAGGCCTACCCCAAAGATTTCCACGATGATCCAGCCCTGTACACTGCCTCATCCAACGCATCCCGGCGATCCTGACCAGATCGTCAGTCCATCTTTTGAGGGGCCTACCAACACTGCGTCTTCCGGTACGTGGTCGCCATTCGAGGTCTTTACTGGCCCAAACACAGCTGTCCGTCGAACTATGTGCCCTGCCCACTGCCACTTCAGTTTCGCAATCATTTGCGCTATGTCGGATATTCTCATTTCTGATTCGGTCTCGCAGGCAAACTCAGAGCATAGCCATTGCCCTCTGAGTGTCCATGAGCTTTCTCATTATAAGATTATGTTTAGTTCTCTTTAAAATGGTAAATTTTTAAACCTCTGTTTACCTTATCGCACAGTTATTTTAAAAGGCATTTATTTTCTCAAAATTGATTCCTTTAGAATTCTTTTTGATGTCATTTTAAAGGTTAACACAGAAGAAACTAGAATCGTAATATTTTTTCGCAGACTAATTTTGGCTAGCATGCGTTTGAATACGTTTCAGTGTATGTATTTGGTTTGTTAATAAATATTTTAATTTATTAATAATTTTATAAATTTCAACTCACACTTGACCAAACTAATAGCCACACTAATACTGCAGTACCTACTATCAAACACGCTTGAACTCTTCATAAATATAAATCCTGAATTACCATTATAATGATGTAATAAAATTAACTTTTTAATTAACTTATGTCAGATCAAGAGTGACATTTCCTGCTATAGTCGTCATCGAGATATCTAACTCGATTTTAATCTAGTTATAATCGATTCTATAATCGACGCATCGATTGATCCGAATCGATTCAAGCTACCGTTAAATTGTTTTACACCTTCGTGGGATATCTGATAGCCGAGAAAGGATTATGGAAATTGTATCGCTGTTTGGGAAAAAATAATTGAGGCTTTGAGCTTTTATTAAGGTTTATTATTATAAAGCTTAAGCTTTCAAAGTAGGTCAAAGCGATATTGAAATATTATTTTGTTTATAATTTAAGCTGTTGTGAGTTATAATTTTGTAATTCTCTTTAAGTAGTTTCCTTGATTAACGCGAGTGTTGCACATTTAAATAAAATATTTTTAAAGAATTAAAACGGGTGTAATTGTAACTGTGTTTTTACATTAGTTTTTGCGTAAAAAATAACATTTTTATTATTATTATAGCTAACCCGACGATTCGTGACCTTTTCAGAGCACGTTTTCATATGGACTACGGTCGACAGGAGTCGAGATAATATTTGTCATAGTTGTCATTATGAAGTTTAGCGCCATTTATTGCCACGGAGGTGGTATCTGCTGTAGACAGATGGTTATTGGCAAGTGTAACTTTTAATTGTTCAATGTATTTGGCATGGAAGAGGAGGACAACCCTTAATTATACGGGTTCACCTGATAGTAGGTGATCTCTTGTAACTCACATCTGTTAGGTTTTTAAGTTGGTTTCCCATGGCAGGGCTTGTCATGCTCACTTAAATGACGTGGGGCGGGTCGTTATCTTCTCTAAAATATAAGCGATGGCTGCTCCATGCGTAATGCTCGTGTACGGGCGCTACTTGTGGTGTCCGGTCGGTCTTGTTTCGGGGATTATTTTTTTCATGTTGATAAAATACAATATTAAGTTGTTAGTTTAATCATATAATTGCTCGCATAATTAACATATACTTATTTACGGTGTATGCGAATTGTCACATCTAAGTACTGCACTCGTAACTGTTTTGAGTTTTTTTTAACTTACATAAGTACCTAAGTCAAAACGTTTAAGTAATTTTACTGCATCACTTGACAGTTATTGTATAAAATATGATGTAAAACGCTGAAACTGTAAATATAGATTGAAAAGAGTGGCAATGAGTTTCTTGCCACTTCTTCTCATTAAAGATTAAATTTTCAGAAGTGCTGGTAAAATCTTTCACATTCATAAGTGTCGTTTCGACTGAAATGAATAAATGAATTTTCTTTCTTTCTTAGCCGTAAAACTTGGGGGTATAAACTATTAGTAGAAATTTATAATGGAAGTTTCCTCTTTAGGAAGAATCTTTTTTAAAATAACTGAAATATGAATATTTTTTAACCATAAATGTAATATCCTTTTTCTATTTAATTTTCAATAGCAATGACAATTTTCAGGTGCCCAGATATATTTTTATAGACGTCATTCCGAACAAAGTATCACAAAAATTTTGTGGACTTTTATCAAGAATTAATACGTTTTTGAATTTGATGATTAGCCTACAGACGCGAAAGCCTGTATTTTCAATATTTTTTTAAACTAATTAATAGCACCCGACTGTATCAAAGTACAAAGACTAATGTATATACTACTAGACAAGAAGTTAATAATAACAATTAAGTTGTAATTATGTACAAATATGTCTTTTAACGCAGATGTAATAATAATCACATTTTATTAGACATCATCATCATCATTAGGCGGAAGACGTCTACTGCTGGACAAAGGCCTGCCCCCAAAGATTTCCACGACGATCTGCGCTGCCCTCATCCAACGTACTCCGGCGATCTTGACCAGATCGTCGGTCCATCTTGTGGGGGCCTACCAACACAGCGTCTTCCGGTACGTGGTCGCCATTGGAGGACTTTACTGCCCCATCCAGCCATCTGTTATTTTATTTGATTATTTGGTCACTTTATACATAATCGGTATTAGTTTGTTGAAATCACGGCTTACAAAACAGTGCACTGGTCTCTTGCTCGCAGTTGACTAAAAGAGTTGCGGTGTCGTACCCGAAACTCAGTGAGCAATTTTTTAAGACTACAGAGCTTGTCTATTTATCACTGACCCCTACTATATACCACTGGACTGGCGGCTGTCAAAGTGCTTATGAGTCTGTTTGATATTCGCCATTTTGGCGCTGTTTCGCTGTAGCGAGAGTCTGCGGTACTAAAACTAGTGATGACAACCTAGTGGATAACATAGATGGTGGGAAACTATTTAAAAAAAAATGTGTACTTTATTATGTTGATTCTTGAAGTATAAATAGCACCGAAAACAAACGAAATTAATTCAAAATGCAAAAATACTTCAGAGTACTATACGCTTCTCCCGCAGACATTTGCATTATACGTCAAAATTAGTTCTCTGGACACTCGCAAGTGGCGCTTCAAATAGGCACAAAAAATTGCATTGGTATTTATACAGTTCAGTGAACAGTATATATAAGTCCTTGCCAAAGAACGTACTACGACAAACCATTAAATACAAATTTGCAACTAATTTCAATATTTTGTACAAAAAATATTCACGAAACCATAATTTTTATTAATGTTGGTTTTCTATTATATCAAATTGATTACAGAATGTTGGGGATTTCAAATAAATTAGGAGAGATTTGTTTAAGTGTTCAACTCGAGACGTTCAAGTTTGCGAGATATTTTAGCGATGCTCCCCTGTTTACCCTCGCGTCGCGACTGTCAAGAGAAATATTCGCGTATTCATCAAGAAAAACCTATTTATTCGTCTTAACCTGAGCTTGTTATCCGGGATTAAGTCACAGGCGTAGCGGGAAGCGGGTAGCGGGGCGGACAGCGGGCAACATCGCCTCGTTAGAGCACTCAACTTCACGAGAACATTTATTTATTGAACTCAAAACAAGTCAACAAATCTAAATCAAGCGAATCCGAACTCAACCCCCCCGTGTTAAAGTACATACTGATTTAGCGGACCTCACAAGCGGGCTCTACTCTTCAGGAACTGTTAAGTCAATTTGAACTTTGTCAACATACAGATAAAGAAGAAAATTGCGTCACACATTCGAATACACGACCGAGCAAGATTAATAGGGCATAAAACGTAAGATAATACAATATACAAGAAGACACGTTGTTAACCGTTCCGTGTGACGGCGGGGTTGAGTGCCCCTGTGCGTCTCCCTCGCTCGTATCGTCGCCAGGTCGGTTATCTCGCTTGCTCAGTTTCAATTATCTGACTAATCCCTCAATTACGTCGACAGATGTCGCCCCGTCTTCGAGCTTTGCCAGTTTAAAGTACAGTCGGCACAAGCAATTACCGTTGATCGATGAGATGTTACAGATTTCTATTTGTAAATGTTTAAGAAAACGGTTCGGTTTCGCTCATATCAAATCTCAAACACCTGAGACATATTTATAAATCTTCTTTTTATAATATAGAAGGATTTTATTCTAATAAACTATTACTTACTATAACTTAATAAAACCAAATAAAGTGTCTGGATATTTTTTTTTCGGTGTTCAAGAACAATGAAGGCTCTGGTTTGATCCTCGTCTGCCACGTGCCAGTGGGTTTTTAGGTTTTGAATTTATATAGTATATAGACATTTTCAAACGCTACAAGTTTCGATAGTAATAATTATTACTCCGACCGTACCAAAGTCACGTCCCTTAAGGGTAGCAGGGACATGAGTTAGCTAATAATTAATATTATAATTAATGTAGCCATAACGAAACCGCGCTATTAATCCGCTGGCAGCCCGTTACAGCGTTTTACACGATACAATCTTTAATTAACTTCATTTCTACGAGCAACTCCTAATTATGTTTTATTGGCGTGCTTCGGGAAAAATACTACCGCATTTATTTCATTTTTACCAGTGGGAGGCATAAAAGGCATTTATTTTTTTAAATTGATTCCGTTACAATTCTTTTTGATGTCACTTCAAACACTACCACCGCTTCGGAAACAAATGGCGCTCTGAGAGAGAAGAAATAGGGCAAGAAACTCTACCAGCATTCTGTTTTTGCGACCTTTTTATTAAAATATACAATATTGTACTGTCATTGATATTATAATTTTTCCTGTGTTAAGTGATCACCACCGCCCACATTCTCTTGCAATACCAGAGGAATCACAGGAGCGTTGCCGGCCCTTAAGGAAGGTGTACGCACTTTTTTTGAAGGTCCATGTCGTATCGTCCCGAAAACACCGCACAAGGAAGCTCATTTCACATTTATTGCTATAAAATAATCTATAGTCCCAGGCTGTCCGATCACTTTGATATTCAGCTGTGGAGTAGTAGGACTTGACAGAGAGAGATGACTATAACTATTACTCGACAGAGCCATTTTTGATAAAACAAAAAAAAATATATATAGATAAAAATAATATGTATCTTATGACGCCTACTAGAATTAGTTACAAGCAATGCCTTATTTCTTGTGTTGGCAATTATAATCACTATTTAGAGCAAAAAGCTGACGATTTTCGTGAACGTATATTAAATTTTATAATTTAAATGAGATGATGGCTGGTGGCTTAGAGGTGGATAAGAGCGGTGCCTATTTATGCTGTCAAATAGTGTACAAGCATTACTATGTTTTGATTGGCCACCACCCAATTTGGCAGGAAATGTTTGCTAGGGTTGCTACCAGACTGAGACGAAATAAGTTTAAATACATATCCTTTTAAATATGTCTCATAATATAGACTGAACACTATTCACACTGATAAATG
The DNA here is from genome assembly GCF_905404315.1 of Leptidea sinapis. Lineage (NCBI taxonomy): Eukaryota > Metazoa > Arthropoda > Insecta > Lepidoptera > Pieridae > Leptidea > Leptidea sinapis. The sequence goes on from NC_066266.1 coordinate 14,219,625, forward strand.
ATACACTAGCATACCCACTCATATAATCACATCACACACCGCAAAAAAAGGCAGGTCTGGCCACATATGGAGTACTGCTGTCATCTCTGGTCTAGCGCACCCCAGTATCAGTTCGATCCATTTGACCGCGTGCTACGCAGAGGTGTTTCAACTGTCGGGGACCCAGTGCTCTGGAAATGGCTGAAAGATATTTCATTACAAATGAGAATTCATACAATGAGCGGGCGCGGGGTAGTTATTTTATATGACAAAAAAACGTTTGCCGGGTCAGCCCTCGGATTGATTCATCTACTGTACTCAATAAATCTAGCGGTTTTCGTTGAATGATTTATTTCCATTTATTGAAGTGAAAACTTGAGCAATTTTCTTGGGATTGGTATAAAATGTTACACTAGCGTCAGGACACGTGGCCTGATGGAAAATTGGTAAAACAGTCTTTAAAATTATGGATGAACGAATTATACTCCTAACTAATTATAGTTCGGCTATTTCAACTTAATGATCTTACGATCATTGGACTAGTATTTAAATCATTGTGATTGCGAAGCCGAAATACCGCGAGGTCGAGAATTCGAATTTCAGCCGTGATTTTTACAGCTTAATTATTTGGTTTTAAAGATTTGTCATTAAAGACTCTACCTAAGGTGATAGTCATACTTGTATTCCTTACTTGTTATTTTGTTTAGTATTTTTATTATTTTGTTTCTTACTTTTGCTACCATACACCTAAAGTATTAGTTTTAGAGATCGGCGATGATGATTCTGGTAATAAAGATGGTGAAAGAGTCGCTGAAATTATGGATGAAAGTTGATTTTTCAGAGAGATAAACTATTTAATGTAAAATAATTTTAATACTTGTGAAGTGTTAAATTATAAACACGTAATATTAATTGTCATTTTTGTGTACGATGATCAATATAATATTATTTAATCATTTTTTTTTTGCGTTAAACCACATAATTTACCCACATAAATTATGTGGTCAGTATAAAAGTACCACTTGCTAGTAGGTACTTTTATACTGACAAATAAAGCAATTCGTTCGAAATTCTTCCCTAACCATTCCAAAATAATCAAAAATGCACCACGTTCAAGTTTTTACATCTGGCGACACTCAGGGAGTGCAACCCTTATTTTTTTGTCCAAGATAAACATATGCATTGACATACACATTTAGTATCCCGTCACATTTGACTATCTGTTCTGAGTTTGTAATCAAATTTGACTTTTCTAGGTTCTTTTTTAGTCCGACATTTTGGCTCTCCTATGCAAGCTGTTATATCTTAATTTCGAGTTTTCTTTTAACAGAACAATATTGAGATTATTTAGTCGTTGATCTTATTATTATTTTCAAAAGCATTGTGAATATTTGAAAATTATTTTGATTTATTTGGTGTTGTTTGTCCAGAAAAATGTCGTGTATGTTCCATTACTTGTATTGTTATTATAGTATATAATATTAAGTAGAATTAAGTGAACTAAGTAATGTATGAAGGATTTATAATAAAGATTTTTAAAGATTTACTATTTAAGCCAAACTCATTCCAATCAAATTTTCGAAAGATGCTTTCCAGTAGGTACCGCTGAAAAAAGCCTCGGGGACAAAAGATCTGTCCCTGTCCGACTCTTGTGCTTTTCGGAAAAGGACTTCCTACAGATTTTAACCTTAATGCATGTATGCTTTTTTTATATATGTTTTTTATTATGTTGATGTACAATTTGCTTATACCCTGTTCCTCCAGACTTGACCAAAATAATTTTTAAGGATGCTGTCAAAAGCATTGCAGTAAACAATGAATGCAAGATAAAAAGGTTTTTTTGGTAACTGTTATTGTTGATATTTCAGTAGTAGTTGTTTCACTGTGTGGATATGATCAATAGTGCTAGAGTTTTTCCTAAATCTCGGAGTGAATCTCGTATTTTTTTTTTACTTATGCTAATAAGTTGGGACGTTGAAGTAGGTATTTCTGTTACATCACTTATGCTAGGTATGCATTGTTTTTAAAATTAATTGAAATATAATGAAGCTGCAGAAAAATTGATTTAAAGGAGTGGCGTAGAGTTTGTTGCCACTTCTGCTCATTGAATTTCTTATTATTCTCAGCTTAAGAATATCATCCCTGCTACCATCTGGATGTGTAGCAGTCCTCCACAGTGAGGTTTTCAAGGAACTCTCTTCCACGCACGACCAAGCTGTGGAATGAGTTTCCTTGTGCGATGTTTGCAGGATGATACGACATGGGTACCTTCGAAAAACGCGTGTACACCTTTCTTAAAGGCCGGATCGCCCTCGTGATTCGTGATGGCGGTGATCACCTAATCTTTTCCGAAGTAGTATTCAATGGGAAAACATAAACTTCTGACATTTAGAAAGGCTATTTTTTGCCTCAATGAATTTTAAATGTAAAGTTACTTCATTGATACTGGACCCTAAAATTTGAACATAATAATAAAACAGTAGTCATGATTTCAATCGCTTTAAAATATCATTAGTGTAGCTAATGACATTAATGAAATATGCGACTACCGGCCACTGCATGTCATACCATAATGCTCATTAAGACTCCTACCACACTTAACAGCATAACCACCATAACATAAATATACAAATCTCAACCGTATCTGTTGCTTGTAAGCTCTAAAATGAAATCTCCTGTCAGTCCTTAAGCTTTTATTGACCAAACACCATAATACAATTATCAACGTCGAAACGTAACATCATTATGAACAAGATGCAACTAAAATTGAGCCCTTTCGCTATGCCTTTAAAACTGAATTTCGATTAAACGTTGCTCGGTATTTCCCAATGATAATTATCGAAGGCTGTATTGAGTTTCTCCGCGACGCTTGACGTGTGACGTTTTCATTTGTCAAGCCGACAGATCACTGATGCGGTGCCTATGATCAAGTGATGTATTAAACCGAGAAGGTATTAAGATGGTATCGGTTTGGCAGTTCATTAGGGTTCCGTACCCAAAGGTTAATTTGAAACTGGTTATAATTATGTATAATATGTCAATTTCAGTTGAGTAATTCATGTATAGTATGGATGAAAGTAAATAACAACATTAAGCAAATGGACAAAAATATATGTACATTAATAAAATCTATGTCATTTAAAAGTGCTCAAACGGTCTTTCGCGAGTGGTTTCTGAGTCATTCTCGAGAAAAAATCCGATATAGAACTGTTCACAGATTTTGTATTAGAAAACTAGAATCGGTAATTCCGTAGCATCTTATGAAAAGTATGCTCAGGACATGCAGTGTTATGCAGATTCAACATCCAAAGTCACTCTTTAGAACTTTAGACACTTGAACGCGTTTGTTTCGTAGGAACCAATAAACTCGTAATTTTGAATAATTATGACTTTTTCATTGAAATTTCAGAGCAGACCTATACTTACCTTGACTAAAAAATGCATATTATTGTGCACAAAATTAATACCTATGTCATCGTGACACTCTACCTAGACGACAATCCTTCATCACACATAATTTAAGCCTATCAGAGTGATGGACAAAAGTTATGGAGGTTTAAAAAAGTTGTGTAACTACGGCAAAATGGTTGTAATAGAAACTATGTGTTTTTTTTATTATTTATCTACAAATTTCGTAATTAACAAAAAAAAACATATTATTTTCTCAAAATTTTTAAAAATAATAGTATTTAATAAATATATTAAACAAGTCTGTGTGGGCCTCGTAGAACAATCTTCGACCATATTGGGAACGTTTTGAGAAAAGGAAAGGTCCGAAGCACCCGCAACCGGCGAGCATGTATGAAAAGAGTAATGGATGAAAGAAGCAAGTGGCATTCTATTGTCTCTGCCTACCCCGACGGGAACAAGGCGTGAGTGTATGTATGTAATAATAGTATTTTCGTAGGTACGGACCCTCGGTGGCCATTCACGACTGTCACTTGAGTTCACTTTGTGTGGAACTAGAGTTTTAATTGATATTATATCGATGTTTCAATTAGGGATCATATCTGTTCAAACATGACTCGCGTGTGTGTTGTATTATCACGGTAGCATATTTCGGTCAATGGAATGCGATATTTAGTGTATATTGACAGTTATACCTTAAACTAAACTATAGATTAACTGCATATAAAACGTTAAATAAAGACTTGGAGTTGTGTTCTTTATGAGACAAACTGACCAGTTCACGTGATAGCAATGACGTTCTATATACATATAAGGACATACAATTCGCAGTCTGATAGCGGAACGGCAAAAGTGTGCTTAAAGACAATGTACATTTTTCTCTTTAGTTGTGTGTCAACTGTCACGGTCCGAATCGGATTCTAAGTACAAAAAATGTTACCTAAACTGAATAAATGTTTTACATTGCTGCTTATTGACCCAGAATATTTTGAACAACTGGATTAAATGCAGCAATGTACAGAATATAGCTGTCAAAGCTTATTATGGTGTAATTTGTGGCATGTTCCATATTTCGGCTTTGTTTAAATACGACGTGATTTGTCTATATGTATAGAACGTCGCTGCATTATGGTACGCCCTGACCATAAACAATGCAGTGCCGCTCAGAAATCTTGAAATTTTCAAAATTCTGAGTGGCTGGACAAGTGCCCGTCTCTTTGTCACATAAGATGTTAATATTATGACGTACAATAAACAATTATACTCATAATCACGCTCAAAAATTGTCTGAAGCAAAACTCTTTTTCTATGCCTCTATTAGGCAGAGTTTTCATTCAGTTATGTTTTGACCGCGCTTTGAATACAACGCCACGCAATGAAAGTTTTCAGTGAAAAACTGTCCAAATAACAGCATATTCGCTTTAAAAGGGTGTAGTGTCGTATTTCAGGTAAGTGCCCCTTTAAATTAACAAAATTGTGTAACTAACTTGCCGTTTTTAATCATTTTGCAAAATTTTCAATTTCTAAAACAAAATACACCGTCAAGTTTATGAACGTATACTTTGAACATCATTGCTACGAAGTAAGGTGTTAATTTGAATGAATGTTTCAATGTTATTTTGTTAATACGTTTACACAACGCCACTCGGACATTTTTGATGACCTTTTAATATTATGCGATATCGAGTCTAGTTGTTTAAAGTACGTTGCTTGTCTTCATTATGAAAATAATGGAAAGAACTCAGCGAAGCATCTTATCTTATTCAAAATATCATATTATTATTATATTATTTGCTTAGCATCAAGTACTCAATCTTCATTAAAGCTCAGTAAGAACAAAAATTATTAAAAACCTCACTAAAAGTTAATTTTCAAAGAATAAATTTACTTCTATGTATTTATTTAAATGGTAGGTATGTTAAAATATGATATATGATAAACATTTTACCGCGTTTAATTTATAGCAAACTCGTTATAAAACGCAAATTTATATTAAATTAAAGTAAAATGGAGAACGGCAAATAGATTTTCAGTTAAATAAATAGCGCGCGGTCACTTTTATTCGAATGAAAGATTTTCATTTTCATCGCCAAACGCCACATGCACCACACATTTAGGGTTGTCACTTTTAGTAGCATACTCGAAAATCTATATATTTCAAATTATAACTTCACAGACATTTGACAACTGGGCAGGAACTTGTTTTTTGTTTTGCTAGCTAGTTTGTTACTGTATCTGTTTTGAGGTACATAATCAATAATCAACATAATCGTAGTAATGTTCGCTTATATTCAATCCCAAGTGAACTATGTACTATTGTTGAGAAATTATAAATTACTATAACTTTACTCAAGGTTTCCTCCATTTTGTTACATTGTTGTTTATTTTCCGTTCTTCATAGGTTTTAACACATTTACTTATCGAGTGAATTTGCACTAAGCAGTACCGTAAATTAAGTAGTAAAATCAAATTTACTAGATGTCGTACACAACGTCACCTACTTTGTCTCTTCTTCTTGCCCATGACCGGCTATACACCCAATAGATTTTTTTTTATGAAAATAAGGGAAGAGACGAGCAGGACGTTCAGCTGATGGTAATTGATACGCCCTGCCCATTACAATGCAGTGCCGTTCAGGATTTTTGAAAAACACAAAAATTCTGAGGGGCACTACAACTGCTCTCGTCACCTTGAGACGTAAGATGTTAAGTCTCATTTGCCCAGTAATAGCTAGTGAAATTACTTCACCCTTCAGACAAATACACAGTAATGCTTACACATTATTGCTTCACGGCAGAAATAGGTGTTGTGGTGGCACCCATAATTTAGCCGGGATCCTGTGCAAAGGAGCCTACCACTGGTGAAACAAGTTGATATCATTATAACACTATGAAACATGATCAATCAATCACAGCCGTCTTTGCTCAGTTATAATACTAAAAGAAAAACGGAGGAGTTACTAATTTGTACTATTGTGCAATTGCTTAAACAAGACTCGATTTATTTGGTTCTGATATATATGAAATATCATCTAAATGCGTGCATCAGTTAAGGCGTGTACAGGATAAGGCCTTTATTATAACTAATGTTACATTCGTAGAATACAATAACCAATTGATCTGAACACACAAAGAGTGCGATGATCCAAACCGCTGCAAACGACGAGCCAATCGTAAACGCATTACGCTATCGATTGCGACCGCTACATGTGTCTACACCGTGACTACATCCTACATGCCCCCCGCCCCACCCCAACCCCGGGGGGAAGCGGGCGTGAGGCGGTAGATAGACAACGCAAAGTCAATATGCGGAAATAATAATAAAGGTCCGCGCAGGCTGCATACATATCGTGGAGTTATCGCGTGTTGTCGATGTAGCGCGAGTGTTACTGCCGTGCTCGCCGTTATTGCTCACTCATGTCGTAGAGATGCTACGGTTTATAGCAGTCTATGGCTACAACTGCTTATTGAAGTTATTTATTTGCTTTATCAACTGGACACTTACGTATTTAGTAGAGAAAGTTTAGTTACGAGGGAAATTATTGATTCAAGATGAGAATAGTATACTATTGCATTAGTATTACACTTGCGGTCATCGTAATTTCACACTCTTCTCGTAGAGATGCTACGGCTTATAGCAATCTATGGTTACAACTGCTTATTGAAATTATTTATTTGGTTTATACACTTGATACTTACGTATTTAGTTGAGAAGGTTTACTTACGAGGAAAATTAGTGATTCAAGATGAGAATAGTACCTATACTATTGCATTAGTATTACCCTTATGGTCACTGTTATTGCACACTCATTTTGTAGAGATGCTACGGTTTATAGCAATCTATAGCTACAACTGCTTATTTAAATTATTTATTTGCTTTGTCAACCAGACACTTGCGTATTTAGTGGAGAAAAGTTTACTTACGAGGGAAATTATTGATTCAAGATAAGAATAGTTTAATATTGCATTGGTATTACCGTCATTGTCGCTGTTATTAAGCAATAGAGTGAAATGAGTGGGCACTCATATCATAGAGATGCTACGCTTTATAGCAATCTATGGTTACAACTGCTTATTAAATTTATTTATTTGCTGTATCAACTAGACACTTGCGTATTTAGTAGATAAGATGTACCTACGAGAAAATTTATTGATACTAGATGAGAAAAGAGTAGTACTATTATCATGATCGACGTTATTATTCACTGATGTCGTCGAGGCGCTACGGTTTATAACAATGTACGGTTGCTATAACTTTGCATATTTGTTAGTTAATTTATACCTATGAAGGAATCATCTAGATGCTTTTTAAAAACCTCATAAATTATGCCATTTAGTGTTAATGCGTGTTGCACCACTATAAGAGGCTTTTCAGAAGGTGTTGAGACGCCAAACGCTGAAAAGAAACTAAAGAATTCCCTCGTTATTTTTATAACATATAAAATAATAATGGATCTCTTGAACAATGTGTAGGTGACATATTTTGTATTTATTGAATATATAATAGTGTGTTATACCGTGTTCGTGATTTTTGCTCACTCATAGAATAGATTTTGTTGTTATGTACTGCGAAATACATGAATAATATTAATTTGAGCATTTAAAGCAGAAATATTACATACATAGTATCGTAGTATATCATAGTATACCTTCAGTATTTGACTCTTACCTAGAGCAACAAGAATAATACCGTATCCACATATCAAAATGATTACTAACCAATTTCTTTCGAATACGAGATAGATATTAACAATGTATCGAGTATTCATAATAAAGTCTAATATATCGAAAAAGGAACCAATGTAATAACATGATATTATGTAACATTCATGAATCGATTCTCTGTGAATCGAATAGAATCGCGTTCAGCGTTATGTTGATATGATGGCATATCAATTTTCATGGCGACAACGCTTACTGAAGATTTCCTAATATTATTTTATAGGACTGTATGGCTATCTATAGCTATATGGCTGTACCTGTATACATGCTTATCGGTAATACATGGGTTTCCTTACTTTTATTATAATAGTTTAGATTGAATTAATCATGCATAAAAAATATTTGAGTTTAAAGCTAATCCAACAAAGTAATTAGTAATAGAACTAAGATGCACGTTAAAGGCTATTCTGCCACTTCTTTTCATGTATCCCCAGCCTTTTCAAAATGGTTAATTATAGAACTGTGATAATCATAAGTGTCAGTTTTTTGACCTACGTGACTAAAATATTTAAAATTATTAGAATTTTTCTCGGCTTCTATCATCGAAAAAAATTATGATTCTACAGATGAATTTTGATCTGGTGTTATTTCAGCCTTCAAAATAGCGATATAATAGGTGTGTAAGCAGAACTATTTCTGGCAAACCCTGTATCATAAAGTTAGCTGTAATTACGTCATCAACAGCCTGTTTGTAATCAATTATTATTTGTGAAAAGCTGTTTTCCAGCTTTTTTTCAACCAGATTTTAAATAACTTTTAAGAAAACGCTGCTACTGTAAGATGTTTGGTATAGTTGGACAAACGACGAAGTAGCAATAGACCAATATATTGCTAAACTTGGACAATACTCATTCACTTCACGAGCAAACTTACTTTCTTTCTCGCTTCATCGCGGCTATTTCTGTTGTTTTAACAATCGTTCCAAGCTACATAGGTTATTTTATAATAAACTAGCTGACGCGGCAAACTTTGAATTGCCAAATTATAAATTAAGATACCCGCGCCGCATCAGTTGTTAGTTATTTATTAGTATAGATATGTATATAAAGTTTAATTAATATTTAATATTGTATATAATTTCATATTTAATAATTTTTGCCGTGAAATGTCTAATTTTGAAATACATGGTGTGTGCCACTAGAGAACAAATAAAAGAAGTGCAAAAGCCATGAATGCGAGTTTAATACGAAATATATTATATTTTGTTTTATATATATAAAGTAATTTTTAATATTTATCTGCAATATCTTCTAATATATAAAATTCTCGTGTCATGGTGTTAAACTTTGAACTCCTCCGAAACGGCTTGACCGATTTTCATGAAATTTTGAGTTTGATTGGGTAGGTCTGAGAATCGGACAACATCTATTTTTCATCCCCCTAATGTTACACACGAATTTTTTTTTATAAAATGTAACAAAAAATACATACAACTTCAAATGTTCACCCATCTACTCTATCTATGATTATATGAATTATAAAACTATCATAACCAATAATAGCTAGGATGATCCGTTGAGCAAAATACTAGCTTATTTGCCAGCGCTTAGGTTTCAAGTAGCCTTATTGAGGCGAAGGATCTTCGCGCTTAAGAGCCCCACGGGCCAAGTGTCTCGACACCGAAAGGCACAAAGATGTAGAGACCGACACATTTGCGACGCTTGCTGTCTTCGGCAGTCGAAGCAGCAGCCCCAGCACCACTGATGTAACCTGGACATTAAAAGGACCCAGAGTGTCGACGCAAGTCACGTCCCACACCAGCCCCCTTCCCCGTGCCCAAAGTACTAGGGTTATTCCATCAGGACGCTTGCTTTTCCATCGGTTAGTAATTTGGCTCTTAAATAGTTGATATATTAGAAATGGCAAATGCCATGCGGATGACTACAGCGGGCGTGACGATTGATATGGCCTCTATTAGGCAGAAGTTTAATTAAACTGAATAATTTTATTTAAATGGATGAATGGATCAAAATATTATATACATCATTTGACAGATTGAAATCAATAATCAATCTTTAATTAATTTCAGTGCTTGAGCGACATTGACTTACAAAACGATTTGCCTAGTCATAATTTAGATTTTTAAAATATCTCAAAATTGATTTAAAATCATAAAATATGTAGATGAATGATCATTGCAATTTTGAAGAGCATGAAATAAGTGAAGTTATACTTTTGTATGTAACAGGAGTATAAACGAGCTGAAATCACGCGTTGCCAGTCTTTTAGAAAGATGTATGCGCTTTCATTGAAGGTTGTACATGGAAGAAAGTTCGAGAACAGCCTCTTCCGAGTTCCGACTGGGGTCGCCTGCCAACCTCGCTATGATTTTCTACTTTTTTAAGGCCAATAAGGGACGAGACGAGCAGGACGTTCAGCTGATGGTAATTGATACGCCCTGCCTATTACAATACAGTGCTGCTAAGGATTCTTGTAAAACCCAAAAATTCTGAGCGGCACAATTGCGCACGTCACCTTGAGACATAAGATGATAAGTCTTAAAGTTTATTTGTGTATACAATACTTTGTAAGGTTTCTCAGATTTTTTACATTGCGCTCCAGCACGATTTTACCAGAAATACGATCACTGATCATAAATATGGCTACATGTTATACATATGGTATTCTTAGGTACTTATTTTAACAGTAATTTCTGAAATTTTTGAATTCTAAAACAAGAAAAAACTCCTTGCCAAGACACTTATTCTTTTGCTGAAAAAAAAACATTGGCAAATAAAATTGAGTACGCCCTTACAAAGGTAAGGTTGTAAATAAACAAGGGATATAATAGGTTCGACTCAGCAGAAAGGTTACGACATGTCCTGTCCCGGTCTTCCCCGCCACCTAACGTCACAGAATCATATTTTATATCGTATTTTATTTCATTTTCGTATCGCATGACTCAACATTATACAGGTATTTATATCTATGCTGTTTTATTATATCGTTTCGTGTTTTATACATTATATTATCTGTTAATATAAAGTGTTGTTACGATTTATTTATAATGTAACTTATATGTTATATACAAAAAAATTCAAAAAAGGTCTTTTTTTTCGTTGCCAAATATGTAAAATAATATTTTACTAAAAAAGTTTATTTCTTAAAGTTTACTATAGCTTACATGACTTTCTTAATGGTACCACAGATTAGGAATGGAATGACCACCGTTGTGCTATTTAAATTATAATATATTATTTAATTTAACGTTTCATAAAAAAAAGCCCGTTGAGTTTCTTGCGCCCGTTCTTATCATATCTGAGGCATATTATTTCGAGTAGGTGGTAGGTAGTTTTTGACATTCAATATTTAATTTTAAATCCTATTGAATAAAAATATTTGAATTTGAAGTCCAATAATAAATGTCCCTGCAAGCTCAGTTCCCTTTTATTACATTAAACTCCAAAAAACATCAATAATTAAAAACGCCAACCCCATCTCTCTTCGTAAACATCGCGTGACACATCCGATGGCCTAAACAACACATAAACAAATTTACAAAAAAAATCCAATGTACAGCCATTTGTTATCCATTCTGTCGTGTGTATCTCAGGTCCATTAATAACCTGGGTTTATCCAGCTCTAATCTGGCGCTCATTGCCGCTTTCCGCGGGTGGAAGTTGGCGCGAAAAAAATATCGCCACGACGCGACGGCTATGCGTCGGCAGATTTATTACGATCGAGGATTATACGCTTGATAAATAATAACACAGTGCGTAGACCACAGTGTAGAAAAACCAGTAGGATTATGCATAGGTTGTAGATAGATACATACATAGATATATAGATACATAGCTAGACGGACAGGTGGCCGGTGGGGCAGTAAAGTACTCGAATGACGACCACGTACCGGAAGACGTAGTGTTGGTAGACCCCCCACAATATGGACTGACAATGTACATGGAGATCGTTGGGTGAGGCTTTTGTCCAGCAGTGGACGTCTTCCTTTGATGATGATGCATACATCATTATCATTATCAGCCGGATCAGCTTCACCTTATTGTTACACTTATGTGACAAAACTCCTTTTGTTATTTTATATAAAACAAGTTTAGCTCAAAATCAATTTGTTTAATAGTTTTTTGAATATTAAGTAAATATAAAACTAGTAGATTTTAACTAAAAAAAATATTTTTGTGTAAATAACTCAACTACAAAATACTTTTTACATTGTTAGGTTTGTCAGAATATTTTTTTATCATTTCGCTTATGCATCATATTTAAAGAAATAGATATAAATTTCAAAACGGTATAAATTAAATCATATTTACTATGAAATATCCATCTTTTTTGCACTTTCGTATACTTTTAAATTTTTAAGTTTCAGGAGCGTGGTGTTCTAATCTCCTAACTGGTCCGTCCATTTAAAACAGTCTATTTCAAATAGTTTTAGTATCGGTATGGTATTTGAGCCTTTTTTTACCAGTGGGGATGGATGGAGCCTCCATTGCACAGGATACCGACTAGATTATGGGTATCACAACGGCGCCTATTTCTGCCGTGAAGCAGTAATGTGTAAAGATTACTGTGTTTCGGTCTGAAGGGCGCCGCAGCTAGTGAAATTTCTTTCCAAATGATACTTAACATCTTATGTCTCAAGGTGACGAGCGCAATTGTAGTACCACTCAGAATTTTTGAGATTTCAAGAATCCTGAACGGCACTGCATTGTAATGGTCAGGGCGTATGAATTACCATCAGCAGAACGTCCTGCTCGTCTCGTCCCTTATTATCATAAAAAAAAGCTTTCAATAAACTGCCTGTGTCTGCTCTGTGGCAGAACGTATCAGGATGTGTTTTGGCGCGGTTTCGTGGGCCATTTTCAATTTGCTCCGGTGATCCCAGCTCCCCGGGGCCGGGGGTTCGATCTCCCCGCGTTTGTTATTGATAACTTGAGCCTATTGCAAGATCTGTAGATGTTGAGATTGCTATTTGTTGATACGTGTTTTACTCAAATTTGTTGAGTTTGGTTTGGCTTTATTGTTTTTACCTATTTAGTTTCAATATAAAAAAATACAAAGAAATAAATATTATGACTGTTCATTGTCAGTACATTTATGAAAATTTAATATACGTTCACAAAAATCATCAGATGTTTGCTGTATATTGTGAGTTTAATACTCTCGAAAAAAGGGATTGCTTCTAACTAATTCTAGTAGGCTTCATAAGATACATAATAGCTTTAAGGGTAAATTTATACACTTTTATAATAAAGTCCCAGCCACTGTTCAGGCATTATCTATTAATAAATTTAAATGATTTATTAAAAAGTGGTTCTTTCGTAAATCCTACTTCTCCACGGCTGAATATCTTTGTGATCGGACAGCTTGGGACTAGATTATGATTATTTTATAGCTTAAATTCGTTATGCCCAAGGTTGCCTTAGACAGGCCTTCATCCATAATCGCCATTTGAAGTCGATCAAATGACTCATCTAGTTTTAGGCCACATTTGAAATCATAAAAAATCATCGTACGAAAATATTCCCGACGCAGATACATTTTTTAATGATTTGAATTCAATTTAGCTCTCAAAAAATACGGAGGAATTAGCCAGAGCTTCATATATAAAAACTTTTGTTTCGATAATATTTCTGAGTGGCCTCGTATTAGAGAGATTTCCACTTATACACTTACCACGGTATCTCCTAAAGCAAAAAGCCCAAAGACTTTAAATTTGGTATGAATATTCCTGTCATCGAGTAGAAGTCAGATTAGAACGGTTTTTACGAATTTTCACCCGCTTGAAGGGTGTGGGGACGTTAATATATAATATATGGTTCGTTAAGAATTACGTGTCTTATTTTCTATTTCTTTCACTGGATTAGATTATAAATAATTATTTTTTTTTTTATTATAAACCGAACAACGTCTGTCAGTTAAGCTAATTTAATATATAGTTAATAAAACAGCTATTCAGTAGGCACATTGTAAATAATGAATATTACAAAATTAAGGCAGGAAATCTACGTGTTTATACGTTTTAAACTGAAATTATTTGCTTTAATATTTGTTAATTTATAAACTACTAGCTGACCAAGCAAACGTTGTATTGCCTTATAACGTAATTTAAAAAAAATTGGGGTATAAAAAGTAGATGACAACCGATTCTCAGGCCTAGCAAATTTATCGTACTACATTTAATGTATTCGATTGCCGATTTCGAATAATATAAAAAACACGATACAAAAATAGTTGTAGATCGTAGAAGGGCGAAAATCTATTTTTTAATGCTGAATCATAATAAAATTAAATTAAAAAAAAAATGTCAAAAGAATAAAAAAAATATTTAAGGATGTTTCAATTTGTTTCGATTCTCAGACCTACCATCCAATGTGCACACAAAATTTCATGACAATCGGTCAAGCCGTTTCGGAGGAGTTTAACTACAAACTCCGCGACACGAGAATTTCATATATTAGATAATCCTATTAAAGTATAAATTGGATAAAAAAATATTTTATATCGTAATAATATTTCTTTTGCACCACGATAAAACCTCCAACCCTTGCAGATTAAAATCAAATTAAAATAAACGCATCACTACATCGGATAGTTAAGCTGCGGTTACACGCTCCGCGCTGAAGTCACGCCAACACCGTCCCTCCTCTTCCCCGCCCATTCGTCGCTCAACAAAACAACGTGTAATTCCTTAATTTAAATTTAAATGACAGTTAAGCCAGCTCGATTGTATCGACAACGCCGTCTTGCGAGCTTTAATGCTTATTGCGCTAATGTGCTTTTGAGAATGAATTTGGAAATTTATCAGAGTCGTGGTAGTAATTAGATGACTTGTGTTTCTGGATACTTCTATCACGTCAGTTATTTTTTTTAATCATTTCCTTGTATTATACTGGTAACATTTATCTGGTAAATTTTAATGATAAGATTAAAATAAACATTAAAATAAATAAGAAGGGCTGTTTCCTAACAAATAATTCGATAAAAAGTAAAAAAAACACGATCAAATAAGTCAAAACATTTTTCTCACAACAAAAACTACCATATATATATTTGAAAGTATAATTTAATCGGTTTATCTAAAATAATAATAATAATAAAAATGTAACTTTTACACAAAAACCTAATGAAAAAACACAGTTACAATGACATGCGATGTAATACTTTAAAATCATTTTATTTTAATTGGTATTAATTTTATTAGTAGTAATATCGTAATACTAAAGAGTATAGTTAATAATAAAAGAAAAACTAAAACAAAAATTCAGATTTAAAGTCTTCTTATAATTAAATACTCCAAATAAAATAAAGTAAGTCAAAATTTAAACAAAGCACAAATGACAACACTTCGCCAGTACAACTCGCCACGTGTCACGTAATGACATGACAACATAAAGAGGCGTTTTACATTTTAAGTTAATACCGAGTTGATGAGCGGCTTACACGCTGATAAGGGCTGATGGGGACGCTCCGGGGGACCGCCGAATGTGCACACACCCTTGCCTCAGACCTCAGATCTAATAGATAAGCTTGCTGGCGTATTCGATAACGTTTTGTAAATTTAAATTGAGCGTGTGTACACCGCCTTATTTTGTCACGGTTAAATAATGTGCTGATAAAACAGGAGTAAGTAATTGGATAGATTTCTGATACTTAAAATTGTGTTTCATGTTTCTATAGACGACAGTCGAGCGTGGGGTTCAGTTTCGATGTTGACTGACAATTAAAGATTTTTATTAACATCTCTGCTACTATAACTAGTACTGGGTACATAATAACAAAACAACTAACGAGAAAAGTGTGCTTTAAGACTATGTTAGCCGTTTCGCCTTATAATATGTGTATATTGTATAGTATATAGCGTCATCGATTGCACCAAAAAGGCTATACAAACTTTCTCTCTGTAAACAACACGAAATGTAATAACTAGAACTGACTTTTAATATCCCAGTCGTAATTAGCGACCTACCATCAAAAATCTCAGCTTCATTACGGTGCAGTGTCACCAGAAAAACGCGGAGATTAAATTACCCCCCTCCCTACCTCTCCATCTCCTCCCCCTGCCCCGCTAAATTAATAAATGAGGGTGACAGAAAAATTAAATGTCAGAATTACAACAAGATTCGCCTTAATTATGTCGAGGGAGGCTGGGCGGTAATTACATTTTCTTAATTCAGAAAGTTTTCGTATCTGAGTTGTACGGTTTTGTTCTCGGCACTTGTAATTATCGAAAGTTGGAACTGTTATCAATTTTAGATGGTGTAAAATGTAATTGAATTAACTCAAAAATGTTTTGTTGGAACAGAAATTAATAGGTTTTGTTATGTAATGGATGGGATTTCATAATTCTAAGTGAATTTAATTTTGTTTTTGTAAGCTTCAGTGAAATAAATTGGACTGATAATAAGCCCTTTATTTGGAATACGTAGAACACAAATAAAACAGCATTTACACTATGTAATCAAAACTGAATATAATATCAAAATTCAGTTTATTCGATAACTTCAATTACACAAGTTTATGTTTTATGTGAATTTATATAAATTGCCTTATGTAGATAGACACACATCAATAATCTAGGTACATATTAATGTACATGTACTGAACATTAGTTCAGTTGAGTTATCATTTTGTAAATTTAATCTGTTTCTGTTCATACTTTTCGCAACTCACATCTCAATAAGCAGCTAAATAACGATGCTTTTTTCAAAGGTTTTTAGTTTATATTTAGGTTATAGCAAGGCAGAGGCTCCCTTCCTCTGAATATATCTAGTAAAGTTACTGGGCCAGATTTTGATCTTATGTATACAAAGAACTTTCATTGCCTCGTCGTCAGTAGGGTGTATTATTCAATGTTTTGATAGTCTCGTCACAACTTATCGTTATATAAACTTTTAAGTATTTTAATATTGCTAAAACACCCTAAAACTTATTATTTACTCTGAAAATTCTTGAAATACATTACGTAAAACCTGGACCAAATCATTAAGTGAGCAAAATAATTCTACTCTACAAAAATTTATTCATTTATGTCAAAGAAATGACACTAAAAATTCTACTTTTCACCATTTATCATAAATTCGAGAAGGTTGAGCTTTAATGAAAAGAAGTGGCATGAAACTCATTACCAATTTTTTAAATCAACACTTACAACTTCATCATTTTATTAATTTAAAATTAACTTGTTGTCAAATTATTTTAATACAATCTATGTAAAATGCATGTAAAATACAGAAACGTCAAATATTTAGTGACTTACACGAGTGAGCTAAAAATCAATTTTAAAATAAAAAACACAAGAGTTCGATCCACATACAAGCTATAAATAAATAAAAAGGTGATGTTATCGATTGTTAAGGCAAAACTCCTGCGCATTGAAACAAGAAAAATACCCTATAATGTATATTACCACCTGACTGTCGTAATCAAGTAGTCATACAATCAAATAGTCATAGTACGTAAACAGTATTTTGATTGGTAATCTCTGAAGAGTAACATAGTGACGTCATAATGACGTCACGAAGATGGCGGTGTGTACCTATATCAACCATTACAATGTTCGAAATAATGCGTTCGTTACGAATGGAATGATGAAAACCCGCCTTTACATTCAATTTTAGACAAATTATTTATTAAAATATACAATGACATGAAGTTTTTACTGTTAAAATAAAAAGGGTTGTTGTTCATCGTCCCCCAGGGAGATGAGGAGTATAATTAAGTTTATCACTTTAATATCTCCTTGTCTTTCGAAATTTGCAAATGAGTTTTTTTAATAACGCCAAATTTGTAGCGTCCGCTGCCCGTTCTAATCCTTTTATAATTTATTGCTCTTAAATTCAGATTCTTTAAGTTTCCTTCTTAGGGAATTAATTACTAGAGTGGTTTTTTACATAAATGAGTTGGGGCCGATGTAAATAGATATTTGCAGTTATTAAAGATGTTATTGTAACGTATTTTTTTAAAGGAATTAGTCCTAAATTAAGGTATTTATTATAAGGCGATCGCTTAGATACTCAGCTGTGGAGTAGTAGGATTTACGACAGAGCGATTTTTTAATAAAGCGTTTAACGTTATAACGTTTTATAACGTTATTTTTTTGTTAATAAAACATAAGCATAATACTTACCATCAGATGAAAGTTTTGTAAAAAAAATGACGAAAAATTTGAGGTATTGTAATAAATGTTCTACTTTAGATAATAATTACTATAATTAAAATTGATAATATAACCAACATACTTTGGATAAATGCATAAATTCATTCCAGTAGAAGCCACGATTCAGAAAATCGAATACATCATTGAAACTGTACATATTTACGTCATATATACCCGGGTATATATATCGCAGGAGCGGAAGTGCCGCCCATCCATCATGCCATTCGTGCCCGAATGCAATTCACTACGCGCTATGTTTTTTCATTCCATTAGTGCACCGACCATCAATCATACAATTTCAATTTACCTCCATACCACAATTCTTTCGAAGTACCCTCACATTCTGTTTTTGTTTGTGCAACGGTTTTTTATGGTCGACAACGCTTTTTATCTTGTTTTGTAGACCACTTAGAGATCACCTAGAGATAAATGATCACCTCCAAACATTATTTGCTTCGTTATTTTTAAACCTCGACATATTTAGTATTTTTATACCATTCAAATATTTTATTGTACTATTCTTTAAATAGTAAATAAGTAACAGTTTTATGGTATGGTTATTATGTTGGGTAGTTCAAATTAAATTCAAATATTTTTATTCAAAACAGTATTCAAAATTCTCACCCTTTCAAAATACACAGTCTCAGACCTGAGAAGAACCGGCACAAGAAACTCGGCGGGCTTTTTTCTAAAATATGGATTACAATGTAATATGGTACAATAAACAGTTATAATTAAAGAGCCTGAGGGAGTTCGCTTCATTCCCAGTCTGTGGTATCATAGTGCGACAATCAAATTTTAATATCATATCCCTAACAGATATTATCTGCGATTCATCGCGTACATAGAATTATTTTTTTTTAATCCCACGGACGATCATTATTCTTGAAAATGTTATAACGCAGAGAAAATGGGTTAACCAGCTAGGTTCCATCAAATAATTATAATTACAATAAATAATATAGTTAAAAATAATTATAATTAAATATGTACATATTTATTATTTATCATTTTATCAACTATAAAGCTACTTAAAGTGTTAAATTACATTTTGTTATTAACACGTTATTAAATCTTCAATATAATATAGTTGAAATAATATATTAAATACTTATTTATATTATGTACTACATAATGCTTAGTCCACACTTAACTAGAATTAAATATGAAAAAAATTTTTTTTTTTTTATAAATTTAAGTGATACTATTAAATCTTTTTATGGATTATGATTATTATTTATTTATTAATGGAGCATGTAGGAATTGATGTCACTGCCCACGTTTCAGCGAATTTTTCTTAACTACGCGCTGGTGACATGCAAAACATTAAAAAAATCATAACCAACTTAATTATCCTATAAAATGCATAAAATGTATTTATTTTCTCAAGATTGATTTTTTGTTGTCATTTCTTATATACTTTATACTACTACCGCTTCGGAAAAAAAAGGTGCCCAGAGAGAGAGAAGAAACTTATTATGTTAGTATGATACGTTATCTTAATAATTATAAAACCAGAAAAAAAAACTTTTGTCATTCATAAGTGTCATTTCATTGACCTACATGAATAAAGTGATTTTGATTTTATTTGTTTTGAAACCAAACCGCATGAAGCTATGTAATGAATCTGCGTAAAAACGTAGATATATCTATACATTCTGATATTTTGTTTTTGAGAGCGTATTATATTATGTGTGACTTATGATTTTTAATATAAAGATACTCAATTGTTATATTTTATATTTCAGTTCTCTCTTTCTCTGGGCGTAATAATTAACAAGTAACAATTAGTTTTGATGTTATACATCTTTTGGCGCGTTTACGACGCGCGCGCACACCGTCACGCAAATTTGACACCCTGACGTTAGTTGGTCAACCAATTGTAGCATACCTCTGTCTCAATTAACTAATCTATACTTTATAATAATATTTTTATTGGTTGTATTTAATACCATCTTTATTACAATATTATTAATCCTATAAATGTAAAATAGCACGATGAATAAGTATTTAAGGGTTTTCATTTATTACTACAAAGAAGTATATCTTTTTTTTATTATTTAGCAGTCCGATAGTATAATTGAACGGTGGATGTATCTCATATTTTATTATCATTATCTTTGCTGAATTGCCTTCTAGTATTGAAGCAAATTTGAAGAGGCATCAACGTTGAAACTTACTACATAGATCATGCTTTCTCGTAATACAAAACAACAGATACATATAAAATACAACGGTATAACAATGATGGGTATTATAGAAGGCTCCGGCGTTAGATTTAATATTGGTTATTCACTGTTGCTTGGCCTTAATTACTAATCGATTGCTTGGGAACAACATAATAATCTGTTAAAAATCCTACTACTCCACAGCTGAATATCTAAGTGATCGGACAGCCCGGGACTAGGTTATGATTATTTTATAGCAATAACAATTACAGTACAATATTGTATATTTCATTAAAAAGAGCGCACAAAAAGAATGCCTCTCAGAGCGCCATTTGTTTCCGACGCGGTAGATATATCTAGTATATTTGAAATGACATCAAAAAGAATTCTAAAAGAATCAATTTTGAGTAAATAAATGCCTTATGTTTTGAGAAAATATATCCCGTTGGTGGGGATGATATCCAAATTTGTGGCGTGGAATCAGGTGAAACAGCTCTTCGGAACACCCCCCGTGATATATGCAGTAGAAGACAAACAATACCAAGTGATCTAGCCATTCACAGAGCACTGGGTCCCCATGTATATCAGTCTGTGAAAATATAAATACATATTAATTTTAACATTGTCGTACCGCTTGACGAGATGGGCTTATCTATATATTCTGGTAAGGCCAAATATTTAACGCAAAATAATAAAACGGTACACATATTTCAAATTAATGTAACAACCCCTTGTATTCGTATGTAGAATCCGAGATCATTAGGCTGAGTACACACTGCCGACTGCTGAGTGGCGACGCGCGACAAATCGCGCCGGCTATTAGAGCGCGGGCGATAGCGCGTGACAAATGACGTCACGCTAATGATCTCGGCTTACTGATAGCTGATCCAACCCTCCCCACTTCACTCTATCTTGAGTAGGTACTATTTGTATTTTCACACTCTTTGCTACGTAATGTATTTACTCTGAGCGCGAACGCGAATTGCGAATTGATTCATCTATTGCACCCGGTTACTCTTTTAAGTTTTTTATTTAGATAATTCACTTAATTTTCTTCTTTTTATTACTTACCTACACAAGTAAGTCAAAACGTTTTATTATTTAAATCAAATCACTTTATGCATGTAGAATATCAAGTTTTCTTTTCTTTTTACTTACGGAAAAGGTTGAGCTTTAATGAGAAGAAGTGGGAAGAAACTTGTTACAACTCTTTTAAATCAACATTTACAGTTTCATCGTTTTAGAATTTATTGAAACTACAACAAATATAAAGTGAAACAACAAAAAAAAAATTTAATGTTCACATTAAAATTTCAATGCGGAAACTATAAACTGTCTATTTCGAGTCGGACTCGAGCACGAAGGGTTCCGTAGTATTACCATAAAAACAGCATCTAAAAAAATCATGTTTACTTATTTGTTTTGGGACCCCCCTAAATATTTATTTTATCTTGTTTTTTAGTATTTGCTGTTATAGCGGCATCAGAAATACATCATCTGTGAAATTTTCAATTGTCTAAATTTCGCGGTTCATGAGATACAGCCTGGTGACAGACAGACAGACAGCGGAGTCCTAGTAATAGGGTTTAATCCTTTGAGTACCGAAACTTAAAAAAAAATATTTAAATTTAAAGTAACAGTTTTATATAAATGCTGTAAGCAATTACTACAAAAGATTGTTCTCACATTAAAAAACATAATAAATTTAAAAGTTTAAATTTTAGAAGGTTTTTGAGTTGCAAACGACAGTGGTTAGTGACTCTGACCACTTAGCTAAAAGTCCCAGGTTTAGATCCCGGTAGGTTAAGACATTTATACCTACGTAAATGTATTAAGTAAGTATGGTAGGTACCCATACTACAGGCTATGCCTAGTTTGGGGCAAGATAGTTTATGTAAAAATATGTCAATATAATATATAAAACGAATTAGGCGCCACGTGGACATATTGATGTACTATTAATGTCAAGTGTCAATGTGTCAAGAGTTTATCGCCGCCTCCGCAGTGCCGCCGCTACCACGATTCATGCAATTCGATCGAAATATAAGCATCAAATTAATAAAATATATATCGTGATTACCAGTCTCAATCTCAATATTATTTAAAAAAAAAGTTGCAGTAGCTTTGTAAATCGTTTGAAATGTTACACACATTGTTATGGCAAACTTGACACAATAAATCATTGAAAACAAACACACAAACCCACAGTTATAATATGGAATCATTTAAAATGTTCTCTCTCTATAGAAAGCTCTGTATATCATAAAGGATAGAAAAGGATAGCTATACTCCACGCGGTCGAAGCACTTTAGTAATTGTATGGATAAGCCAATATCATAATATTTTCCTCGTAAAGGCTTCTCCTGAAGTGACATCGTAAAATTCGTAAACATCAGCAAAATATATTCTCATAGATTGCTTTTTACGTTAATATACACACTAGCTAGTTAGCTAGAGGGCTCCTTCATAGGTCTTGGTATTCAATTTTACATAAAACACCAGTTTAACAATGGAAGGCACAGGATGCCGGCTAGTTTATGGGTACCACAACGGCGCCTTTTTCTACCGAGAAGCAGTAATGTGTTAACATTACTGTGTTACGGTCTGAAGGGCGCCGTAGCTAGTGAAATTATTGGGCAAATGGGACTTAACATCTTATCTCTCAAGGTGACGCTATTGTAGTGCCGCTCAGAATTTTTGGGGTTTTCAACGTCCTGCTCGTCTCATCCCTTATTTTCATAAAAAAAACCAGACAGTATACTAGGACTCACAAAGCACAAATTCAAGAAATATATGTTAAAGCTTCTTTGAAAAATAAGGCTTACTATAGTATAGTAGTTTATATAGAGTATAATGATGCATGGTTCTTATCTGGTTCTGCGCAGGCCACCTAAATTGTATAACATTATATTAAAAAGGCTATGTTGTTATATAAATTAAAATATGGGTTGGAAGTTTCTTATCAATTCTTCTCCTCATGTCAAAGCCCCTTTATGAACAGATGTAGCTTTGTTAATAAACGATTAATAAACGTTAATAAATATATTTCCATTTCTACTACATTGTAATATAAAACACTTTACAAGATCCGAAACAATTTAATTATTACTTAATAATAATATAAAACTTTTACAACATAAGTAGTTAAATGAAGTTCAATGGCTCTTCTCAAAGACCTGTGATATTAACAGCTAATTAAAACTTACAAACTATAAGTCATCCTTTTATAAGTAAAGGTTATTTCAGTATAGATATAAAAAACATTAAATACAAAATGTAAAGTATAATAAATATAAAATACCAACATTACTCATGTTTCTACTGTATATTTCAACCGTCAGATATATTCTATAACTGCTTGTCTTATATATAAAATTCTCGTGTCACAATGTTCGTTTCCGTACTCCTCCGAAACGGCTCGAACGGCTTTTTCATTTTTCATACCCCTAAATGTGGGCCCACACGATTTTTTTTTAATTTTTTCTGACATTTCTTTTAAATTTATTTGATTATGAGTCAGCATTAAAAAATACATGCAACTTCAAATTTTCACCCATCTACGATCAACAGTTACTTTTGTATCGCGATTTTAATATCGGCAATACAACGTTTGCTGGGTCTAGTTATTATATAAACTTTCTAGATATGATAAATAAAACGATATCAACATGTATAATGTATATTATTACATGCCTCATAAGCAAAGTGTTTGAGGTACTCTACTCTCGGCATCTCAATAAGGTCAATAAAATATATATTTCGTAAAAAATCCCAAGGTAAATAAATTAAGGTAAATCTTAATATAATATATAAACTAGCTGATCCAGCAAACGTTGTATTGCCGATATTAAAATCGCGATACAAAATTAACTGTTGATCGTAGATGGGTGAAAATTTGAAGTTGTATGTATTTTTAATGCTGACTCTCAAATCTCGAATTTGATTATCAAAATAAAATTAAAAAAAAATGTCGGTAAATTTTAAAAAATAAATTTCGTGTGGACCACCCATAACATTTAGGGAGATGAAAAATAGATGTTGTCCGATTCTCAGACCTACCCAATATGCACTCAAAATTTCATGAGAATCGGTCAAGCCGTTTCGGAGTAGTTCAAAGTTTAACACCATGACACGAGAATTCTATATATTATATTACCGTTGTTTGTCCGCGATGGACTCCTAAACTAATGAACGTTTTTAAATAGGGATTACTTGATGGAGTGCAGTTTGGTCCAACTTGAGAGATAAGATAGTTTTTATTTCGATTTGGGACCCATAATTGTTTTTATTCTTAATATTTGTTTTGTATGGACATATTTTCTATGAGAGAATTTAGTGACGCACGGTTTGACTTTAGGGAGCATTTTTTACGAAATAATTCTTGGTGTTTTGTAATATTATTGGCAAATTCCTATAAAACATTATTTTTTTTACTATCTACAGAACAACGTCTGTCGGGTCAGCTAGTATAACTATATTTTAGAGAAACATAAATTTAAATATCATCGGTGATTCATTCGAAAACATCTTAATTAAAAATATTATATCAATCTGCACACGATCAGATCGGCAATAACATTAACAGCATTAATAAAACGAAAAGAGTTAATTGAGTTGCATCATAAACTCGCAGGGAACGAAGCTGCTCTCCCTAATTAGTTAATACTGGTACCAATCACTTGACAATACCCTTGGTTATTCTCGACCCATAGTAAAACCTCACACTTATTGGCATAATAAACTGCAACGCAGCTCCTGAAGTATTTATGATTGAGGGACGCTTACGTCGTTAACTAACCGGTTTGATGCGGATTATAAGCGAAGGTTATTACCACTTTTAACCGACTTCAAAAAAGGAAGATTTTGGCGTCGGTGTCAGCCAAGGTAGGTTAGTAACTACATACATAGTTATAGGTGAGATGTGCTTGAGTCACACGCGCGACGTCAGGAGGCGAGAGGCGAGAGCGGGGCCGCGGCAGGAGGACACCGATTCCAAAATCAACAATAATTGTAACAACATTATACTGTTACATTCTATAATATATCAACAAATGTGATTGCATTACACAAAGTAGGTATGGAGCCAAATGCAAATTTTATAACTCTCCATACGCTTGGTATTAGTAAAATATTTGTGTACCGGGCTATTAATTGGCACAATGAGACCTCCTCTGTTTGTAACAGAAAAGATGTAGCCGTCCACGTAGTGTTCATCCGAAAAACAATGTCAAAGCAGTAAGGGAAAGAATTCGAAGAAATCCTGTCCTTTTCAAAAGATTTTATCTTGGGAGATGAAGATAGCACCAAGAATCATGTCGCGTATTTTAAAGGATGACTTAGGACTTGCAGCCTATAAGAGACATACTAGTCATTTCTTAACTGATAATTTTTAAAAGAATAGCGTGGTAAAATCGAAACAACTACTGAAGCGGTACGCAAAGGGAGATCGCAGAATTTTTTTGATTGCGGATGAGAAATTTACACAATTGAGCAATATTTTAACAAACAAAATGACCGTATTTATGCTCTAATCTATAACGAAGCTTTCCAATTATTCGACAATGTGTAACATGGGCACTATCCGACTTCAGTGGTGGTTTGGTGGGTTATTATGCTATAATAGCTATGAAGAAACGACTGAGTCAAACTTTTGTGAAAAAGGTAACTAAGCGACGGAGCAAGTGTATCAAGATACCATAATTGAGAAGGTTGTGAAGCCTCTTAACAACATCATGTTCTATAAACCAAGAATGGACCTTCCAACAAGACTCGGCGCCGGGTCATAAGGCGTGGTCTACGCAGTTTTGGATGGCGAACGTTTCGGACTTCATCAGAGCTGAAGACTGGCCGTCGTCTAGTCCCGATCTTTATCCGCAGGAGAATGATTTATGATCAGTTATAGAGAGTACAGCTTGATCTAAACGCCATGATAATTTGGAGTCCGTAAAACTATTGATAACTGGCCTCAACTTTTAAGGGACTGTATTATAGCCAATCTTAAGCTTTTTTTATTTGAAATTGTTTTATATTTATCTATGAAGCTGCATTAGAATTTTTTTTTCTTTGTTTAGGGGCTAACGCGTGTTTTTTTTTAATTTGTAAGGAATTGAAATGGTTCGTACTACCTGTGCTTTTTTTTGTAAATATTTTTCTTATATTATTCATTAATTACGTTATGTTATGTTATATCACCATCATCATTTTAGCCGGAAGACGTTTCGAACATTGTAAAACTTTATTTGAATTATTGGTCTATGCGAAATGCCTTTTTGTATTCATTGCAATGAATAAATCCAATTATTGACTAAAATAATAATATTTATTTAAATGATAAAATATCTTGTCACAACTTCGGTGGGTTTTCGTAAAACGTAAAAGTCAACGACCCACTGTTATTTTTTCTGTATACTGTGATATTGATGTTGGTAGTAATTTAGTTGACATTTAGATATTAATTTTTTTTATTTTATTTTGGCTGTTAATAATTCTGTCCCGGCCTGGCCACGGGACAGTCGCTATAGCGAATATATGCGCGGTGCGAATGACGAAGCGACTAGAGACTAGAATAAATGTATCGAAATGTACTGATCCAGCCACGCGCTGCCTGCGGCGAATGGCGAAGCGACCGGCGAAATTTACCGAGCGATGCGCGAACCGCGCGGGCGACTGACGGCGCGGCGGGCGACTGAAACAAATGCATGAATCAGTACTACGCAAGCAACGGACAAAGAGGATGTAAATACTACGTAATAAGAGGAGGGACTGCCTAAGTAAAAATTTAAATTTAGTTTAGTATGAAACGTGCAGTCATTTGACATAAGTTTGAAATACTAGTAATTACACTATGGCGATTGGCGACGAAGTATAATCAGGCTTAGTTTGAAAGTGAATAGTTGCATAATACGTAGTGGATTTCGGCTATCTCGGTTTTTTACAAGATTATAAACGTCATCTGCAATGACTGCACGTTTCATACAATCGAGTGAATCGCTTTTTTAAAGTGAAAACTTCATAAGCGGCGCTGAGCACTTTTCTTGAGATAGGTATAAAATGTTAAACTCGCGTCAGGACAATCGATCCTGATCGAAAATTCGTAAGACAATTTTAGATAGTGTTTTGGTACCAGGAAATCATAGTTGAAGAAGAGGTAGTCTTATGTAAGACGCGTTAATAAATTCTGACGTCATTCGCACGACGTACTTACTGCATAGGTACCAGGACAACATAAATATGGTAGTACCTAATCGTTAAATTTTTTATGTAACATATATTGTCATTTTTTGTGTACGATAGCTCAATAAATGAATATTGTAATTAACCACATAAATGCCTCGTACTTTTATTTTGATAACATTCCAAAATATTAAAAAATACACTCTCGCGTCGATCGAGGAAATGACACTTAAGTATATCAAAAGTTTTCTTTTCTTATTACGTTTACCACTACTCCGTGAAGGTTGACCTTTAATGAGAAGAAGTGGCAAGAAATTCATTGCCACTCATTTAAATCAACATCTACATCGTCGTTTTACAAATCATTTAATTTACAAAATATGTAGAGTGATGCAACAAAAATACTCAAACGGCAAATAGTCGATGCCATATACGAGTAGGTATGTCATAAAAAGTAAATATAACTTAATAAGTTAAAACACTAGAGTACAGTACAGGAATATTAAGTAATCTGTGATTCAAGTCTATCGACTTCCATTGCAGAAAAAAGAAAAATTTAGTTAAGAAACAATATTTTCTTCAAAAATACGGTTTTCAAGGAACTTTCTTCCACGCAGTACGTGTACAAAGCTGTGGACTGAGCGTCTTTGTGCGTTGTTTCCGAGACGATACCACATGGGAACTATTAAAAAAGCGCACTTTCCTTAAAGGCCGGCAACGCTCCTGTGTTTCCTCTGGTGTCAAATCAAAGTCAAATAAACTTCATTCAACTAGACTTAAATTAAACGCTTTTGAATTTTCACTACAAATATTCATTTTAAATGACTGAATCTACCATATGATCGGAAAAAGTAGAGCTTGTGAGAAGAACATACAAGAAACTCAACGGCTACTCTTTTCAATCAATACAGTATTTTATAAGTTTAAATTAGATGCTGCATCCATTATATGAATGCAAGTGTGCAAGTGGTGTAGTGAGAATGTAGGCGGCGGTGATCACTTAACACCAGGTGACCCGTTCGCTCGTTTGTCCTCCTTTTCCATCAAAAAATCTCATATAACTGGCTTTTCATTTCACGAGATAAAGTAGATCATACTGCGGAGGGTAATATTTTTATGAGCATTTTTGTGTTCTTAATATTAAGTTGATTCAAGAGCCTCTTAAGGCTCGATGTACTTGTTATCATGAAAATGTATTTATGACCTAATTAAAGTGCTGTCGACCGTCCCAACTTGGGGGGGACAAGGATGGTAATAGCGAACTGTGAAGGTTAGTGCGAGACAGAAAACCCCAGCCCGGTGATTAATGAGTGTTATATGGCTGGTTAAGTACCGTGTAATTTGCAAAACGACCCTTAATTACCGTAGAACACGGCTACTATCTGCGTCCTTATCGCGCCCGTGAAGAATAGATGCGAAGGAAAGGGATGAAGTGGTTTTATTGTTGTGACTCGGAAGGTTGTGTTTAATGAGGCATTATGATGTCGGTGGTGCAGATTAGGTTCACATTTGTGTGTCAATGTTGACTCGCTCTTTATATTTGGCTTTCACGATTGCAAACACGTTCTGTTTTGATATTATTGCAACACGAACCCGAGCGGTTATTTAATAGATATAACTACGTATAGCACTTCCTGTTAAGAGTGATAATAAGATAAAACAATAAAAATTGTTTAAAAAAAACTAAAAAACACGCTTTGGTTGAAAAGATAATGATTGAAATTTAAATTGAACATAAATTCCTGCCTTATCGACGAAATATGAGAAAATTATATAAATTGACAAATATTTTATTTTGCAAGTTGAAAAGAGGAATAATTTTATCAAATTAATGTATTGTCATCGGTCCTCGATAAATCTATGAAGTTTGAATCAAATCCGGCTGTTTAAAGTGGGTCAAAACCGCTCCCAAATGAGTGTAATAAGAAATTGTGTGAGTTTTGAAACCACGATGCAAGTGAAACTTAATTTCACAAAATACTTTTTCTTTAATTAAAATAAGGAATGAGACATAACGTTCAGCTGATGGTAATTGATACGACCTGCCCATTACAATGCAGTGCCGCTCAAGATTTTTGAATACCCTAAAAATTATGAGCGGCACTACAATTGCGCTCGTATCTTGAGACATAAGATGTTAATATAAATTTGACTATTTTTAGATGACGTCATAACTTTAAATATTAACCGTAACCGTCCAATCTTTGCCGGTTAAAGCTATTGTTAATGTTAAAAAGCTAGACAACTTTAACTACCTATGCCAAGGAATACGATTGAACAACACATTCTGCAGTCAGTTAATTTTAAATTCGGAATTAACCCTTAACTATAACAGCTAATATGATCGAACCGAGCCTTTGTATTTATATCATCATTATAATCGAAAGAAAAAAATACAATAATAGATATATTATTATGCTTCAGTAGGTAATTCATAAAATAAAAAATTAAGTTATAAGTAAGATTAAGTAGGGTACTTCATAACAATAGTAATGCTGGATCACAAGTTCCCATATCGTACCTATCGAACTAGAGAATAAAAATGCTAAAGTAACCACCGAAAAGACTACCCAGCCTATTTCTTCTAAATATAAACACTAAAACCTTTTTTCTTTACAGGTATGGTTCCAAAACAGAAGAACAAAATGGCGGAAAAAGCACGCCGCTGAAATGGCGACCGCAAAACGTAAACAAGAAGAATTAGGCGAGGAGTGCGACGAACAAGAGTCCCATGACGCCGACCCTTGCAGTGATGATGACGACGCCAAGCGGCCGCGACTAGATCATCAACTACATATGTCCCATCACCGACAGTGATCAATCTTAGGCGCGGATTCTGGCTTCGATCCAAACCGTGCCCAAACTGAAAGCAAAGACAATCTGGACTCAAGTGCCAAATACAGTGAATATTATTACAATTACGATTATTCGAGATGTAAGGAATCGAATGAAACGCCATTCGATCTATCGAATTGGCATCGAGACGACCGATACGGTCGGGACGATGTTGTTAACACTAGTGAGACTCTGGACAGCGATGATGCTGTCCAGGTAAATGACAATGGCGACGACAATCAACCAATTAACTTCGCTTATTACCACTTCTAAATTGTCTGCATTAAACGTAGATTTCATAATACGATGTAAAGTAACGGTCGTCGACATTGTCGTACAAAACGGCCGTTCCTATAATAATATGTTTCTATCTCTTGACTTCAAGAATTTCGAACTGGATTTGAATACTAAGCTATTATTTAAACAGTTATATGCTGTACTTACGAAAAGACGTAAATAGCATATAATATAACACTTAAAATTGTTAAGAATTGTAACTTTTATTAAAAAATTTAAAGGTTATACTTGCTAAGTGTTCGGTAAAACCTTGTCATTTAAATTTCTGCCCTCTTTCATTTATACTATCAAATCTAATAACTTTAACTCCCAACAATAAATAACTATAAAAGTTTTTTGGATAATTCGAATTAAATTGGTTGAAATTAATAATTTATTTTACATAATGAATTAATAAAATGGACTATTCTTATTATTTATTGAAATAGGCGCTTCTTAGTAATAAACTGTAAAATATATAAGTGACGCTATTTCACATTGATTAAATTAATCTTTAATCAGTATAAAATGTATTTAATATTATGCATTTAAAAGAATTAACTTTAATTAGAAGCTAAGTATTATAAGCATGTGACGTAGTATTTAAATGCACTTATTTCTAACGATTGCACTCAATTTTAAATACAGTTATGTAAGTATTGCAATATAATTTAAGTTTTTCGATTAAGAGATTGTACATAGATATATAAACGAATTTAAAACATAATATATCTAGTTGTATGTCAAGCTTAAATATAGCAACTACTTTAACTCTAACATTACTTAAATTTAAATCTACCATATTATAATCAAACGAGAATAATAAGTAACTTTACAATTTGTTATGTTTTTAAAGTGATAACCCTCACTTCTAGTATTAATACAAAAATTTGAAAACAAAATTGTATGAGCGACATCTCAAGTCAATTTCCTAATATGCAAATATTGGGGTTGAGCTGGTTATTAACTGTAAAGTAGGTCCTGTAGATGAAGCCACAACATGAGAGTTGAACAAAAGCATACAAGATTTTATGACGATACATCACTCGAACGGTTAGCTCAGTTGGCAGAGCAATGGCACGGAACGCTAGACGTCGTTGGTTTGAGACCCGCAACGTTCATAAAATTTTGTTTTCAAATTTTAAATTACTTAACATTTTTTTAAAACAATATTCATCATTAATCTGAATGAAAAAGTACTATTACCAGTCATTACTATTTATTTTTGAGGGTAGGGTTTTATAAATCTTAGCTCCCTCAAAGCAAATTACCTTTTTCCATGGTTTCTTTTCAGTATTGGAAACTTAATATAAGTGGCTCTTCGAGTCAATTTGACATTTCAATGTTGTCTGGTACATTTATTTCTAACTAGCTGACCCGGAAAACGTTGTTTTGCCATATAAATTATTTTTAGAGCAAGGTCGTTTCTTGGACATTACAACATTACTGTTGTTCTAATAAAACGTAGCCTTAGTTACTACTAATTACATAATCTACCTGCCAATAAAAGTCCTGTCAAAATCGGTCCAGCCATTTCAGAGATTGGCCGGAACAAACAGATAGACAGACAGACATAAATTGTAATAAATGTTATTTTGGTGTATGTACCGTATATATATTCATATATGTGAAAACGGTAATTTCAATATTACAAACAGACAGAGAAACCCATTATCATAACCAAAAATGTCAACTATTTACTGTGAATATGTTGGTATCCCCAATTCCCCCAAGCCACATTCGGACGTTTCTGAACGCAGCCACTATTGTCAATATTTTGAGAAGTGCGGCATTATTAAAAAAAAATTAATGATAGTCTTCTTTCGAAGTTCGTACTCTTTATTTACCCCCTTTTGGAATCAGATACACTCTATAATATCTTCTAATTAAAGTTGGCAACACTATTGTGGCTACTGACATCATTTTCAGATTAGAATGCAACGTTATTAACACGCCTTGAAAACATCTATATGTTTCAGTGTATATATATGTATATGTAATCACAATCAACTGTCGCTTTTGAGCTTATATTATAACGCCACGAGTTTTCACGTTATATATACACTTGGATCCTCGTATATTATGTTTTTACTATAATTTGTCTATTATATTAGAAGGGAATACTGCTTCGTATCATAT
Source organism: Leptidea sinapis (assembly GCF_905404315.1). Taxonomy (NCBI): domain Eukaryota; kingdom Metazoa; phylum Arthropoda; class Insecta; order Lepidoptera; family Pieridae; genus Leptidea; species Leptidea sinapis. The sequence continues at coordinate 14,252,441 of NC_066266.1, forward strand.
AGACGCACTTTATAAAACATATTGTTTCTAACTATGATCCACGTAACTACGTCGAACGATCAGTTACAATATAATATATTGATTTACAGTGTTGCCAACTTATCTGTGAACTAATGGATGTCGCCATCGTCGTTTCAGTGTTGCTAATTAATTCCAATATGTACAAAAGTCGGGACATATTTCGCTTAAAATTCAGAAGTATCGCAATAAAACACACGGAGCACTCGAAAGTAGTAGACACTGACAGTCGAATGACATTTCAATATGACACCCGTAGTTCCTTTTTTTGCCACTTCACAGATTAGTTGGTATTACTATAAGTAGATATTTATTACAATTCATGCTGCAATCCTTAGATTATTAACACGTTTAGACAGAGCCTCTTGCTGCTAGACAGCGTATGAAAACAGGCCAGGTTATTACATTGATATCCGTGACAAGCTACAACTTACAATCGCGATTTGTATGTCAATTTGTGTAAGTGTTTGATCTAAAAAGAGGTTAACTGTCTACCTCAATTATTTTCGAAGTTTTCACAACTGTCACAGTCTACCAAGGCGTATAAATGATCTAAGCCGCAATTTATTACGGACGAAAAGCTGTCATTAAATGTAAATAAACAATCAAATCTGAGCTTGAATTTATAATAATTGTAACATGCTTTTTTATTTATTTAAATAATACTAGCAGTTACCAGTCAAGCGTTTTGATAAATACAATTGTAAATAGTTGGAATATATGTATCGATGCTAAATCTGTGTAGTTAATATACAAGTTTGTAGCAATAATGTCAGAAGTTATCAAGGAAAAAAAAATACTTTATTAACTAAGAAACTACTTTACGATTGTTCAATGTAGTATACAGTCATTATAGATAAAACTATATCGGCATAGTTGAAATATTATGAAGTGTTAATTCCATTTTGTTAATCTACATGCAGAATGCGTTCTACACCAAAGAATCTTCTCTCGCTGAACCGTTTAGTTCCTAATGTGAAAACCTGTTGAAGACCTCAGGTAATATATAAGTCTAGATAGATTATGACAGCTGTGAAGACGTCGAAAAAAATAGCGGTGAACAGTTAGCCTCTATCTCGCTTTCAGCAATCGTTCGCACACTAAAACAATGTGAATGACGAATCACCGGTGTAAGACGTAGCTGTCATGCACACTAGAGTAATAAGTAATAACTTGTTAACTCTATCTAGACATATAAATTATCTAAGCTTCTCTATCGAGGCATCCTCAGGGCTTGTTTTTATGCCTAATACTGAAACGAGAGTCTCACACTGCTTTAATACACTACATATTAATGACTATTTGAATGCAAAGAAATACTAAAAACATTACAGCAAAAAATATATTAATTTGAATGAACATAACTTTAATTGTTAACCTACCCACACTTTCAAAACAATAATTATATGAAAATAATCGATAGTTTATATATATATGTATGCTTTGTAGTTTCTAGATTAGTGTCACTCATGCTATTGTAACTTAGGTATACTATGAGAACTATAGTGGCCTAATTTTTTTACAATACCTACTATTATGGTAAAATTAACCATTTTGTTAGGATCTGGGTGGTCTAAAAGTGATGTAATTTATTAAACTTATATTATTACTGTTTATTAAATCACTTTTGTAATGTTCCACGTTTGGTTATGAGTGAAACAACAAATCTTTACTATGTACTATGGGGACGTCCGCTTGCAACCGATAGCAGATGGGAACTGGACTTCCGGTGTACTGTGCATTCCTAATATCACGATGTCATGACAGTGACAGTGATTGCTAGCACATACTCAGTTCGGACTAGATGTCAATACACTACAACATTACTATCGTCACCTTAGCTAGTGAAATTACTTAAGTCTAATGACACTTAACATTAACAGTCTTACAAATAAACTTGGTTTTAATTTATAACTGAGAATAAACCAAGAATATGCAAAAAGTTTACAAATAGACATTTTGCATGTGATTCTTTTATTCGGACGTATAACGTTTCCCGTATTTATTTTCCAGGCTGCCTGACATTCGGAAAACTGCAGAATTATCATTGTATTGACAGTGTTGTCAACGATATAGTAAACAATTGCATATTCTCGGTTTAAATAGAGTATAACTTTATACCAAGTTTATTTGTAAAGCCTCATAAAATAATGTGTGTCGTCACTTATCTCACGATTAAACTTAGATCTCTCTGTTTCTATATCTAAAAATACCATTAATTCTATCAACACGCTCACTGTTAGAAAAGCGTCACCGTAATCAAATTAGTAAGGCCACTGTGATTCTCATGGCCTATTATTATATTATGTAGTAGTGTTAGAATCTGCAAATTATAATATAAATGTAAAATATTATGTAATTATAACTATCGTGGAATAATTCTGCGTACTGTGGTTTAAATAAACGTTTAGTAAAACAGTGTATTCTTTTTTTATTTCATAAACTCTAAAGGGCATGGGTACTTCATGGGTACTTTCAAAAAAAGCGCGTAAACCTTCCTTAAAGGCCGGTAACGCTCCAGTGATTCCTCTGATGTTGCAATAGAATGCGGGCGGCGGTGATCACTTAACACCAGGTGAGCCTTACGCTCGTTTTCCTCCTTTTCTATAAAAAAGAGCTGAAAAGTTCTTTAGACACCACAAGACGCCACAAGTGGACAGGTGACATTTTGGCTGAATGTGCATTAGTAGTAGTGCCGTAAGAATTACATAATGATTAAAAACTGAGTGAATTCAAAATGGCTGCCATGCAATAAAAAAAATTTACTTTACAAAATTGTTTTGAAAAGTACATGGTGTTATTCGTTGAACGATGGTACGAAACCCTCGTGTGCGAGTTCTACTCACACTTATCTATTTTTTCCTGACATGTTACTAGGATGGATATGTAATATACAGTGTAGTGGGCTGAGGCCTTTACTTTGTGAAAGAACCAATGTTCGAGGATGAAATTATAACTCATTCGATGGTGTTATATTATCGATGTAATGGGGGTGATCACCTACAATCAAGCGAGTCATACGCGCTTCTATTGATGGTCTTTATAATTTTTTCTGGAGAAATGGACGACATGTTCACCTTCTTCGATGGTAAGTGATATACTCTGCCATTAAAATGCATTGCTATACAGGTTTCTTTCTTCAGACATTCTTGTTTGAATCCACTATTCTGAGTGATTTAGCAATTGCGCTCGTCACTTTGATATATAAAATATTAAATCAAAATCAAATCAATCAAAACAAAATCACTTCATATTCATTTAGGTCAGGTAGGTCATGAGTAGATCGCCATTTCGTAAAGGGTTGAGCTATTGATAAGAAGAGGCAAGAAACTCATTGCCACTCTTTTAATACAAAATTTACATTTTCATCGACTTACAAATCATTTCAATTACAATATAATATGTAAAGCGATGCAACAAAAATACTCAACGTAAATGTAAATTGATATAAATGAAATATACAGTAGCTGCATCATCCACACCATATATAAATAAAGGTATTTTTCAAGCATTTTAGGAGGGGTTATAAAAAAATTATAGCTTTAATTTTAAGAATCTGAAACAGAGTTTTTGGGAAGAGGATCATCCTGCCACCACAAGGAGCGCCCGTTGACGAGCATGTTTTATTAGCAGTAATTAAAAGCTGAAGTCCTACAGAAATTCATAACTAATCAAATCAAATCAAAATCAATTTTTTCATGTAGCTCAAGGATACTTAAGCTTACCTGTTATAAAATCTATCATTGCCGACAAATGACTTGTCGAGTTTGCTAAGCCTAGACGTGGATAACAGTTTATTTTATTTCTAGTATTAATATTACGTTTTTAATATGTCTTTTAAAATTTATTGTGATTTTTATGAACATATAATAAATTTTCATAGAGCTATTGGTTAGCTACAGTCACAATTTTAAAATCTTTAGATTTAGATCTAAGCGACTCGCTTGGTCCCATACCATAAATTGCCCGATCAGCTCTTTTCTGCAGCATAAAAATAGAACAAATATCAGCAGCATTACCCCATAATAATATACCATATGACATAATGCTGTGAAAGTAACTAAAATAAACCAATCTTGCAGTTTCAATGTCTGTTAAGGAACGAACCTTTTTTACTGCGTGTGCAGCAGAACTTAGTCTACTTGATACGTTTTCTATATGAGGGCCCCACTGGAGTTGAAATCTTGCGTTATTTCAAGAAAAACAGCGGTATCAACTGTATCAAATTTCTCGTTTTTAAGCTGTTTTTTTTTATGGAATAGGAGGACAAACGAGCGTACGGGTCACCTGGTGTTAAGTGATCACCGCCGCCCACACTCTCTTGGAACACCAGAGGAATCACAAGAGCGTTGCCGGCCTTTAAGGAAGGTGTACGCGCTTTTCTTGAAGGTACCCATGTCGTATCGTCCCGGAAACACCGCACAAGGAAGCTCATTCCACAGCTTCGTAGTACGAGGAAGAAAGCTCCTTGAAAACCGCACTGGGGAGGACCGCCACACATCCAGATGGTGGGGATGATATCGTAACTTGTGGCGTGTCGTGCGAAGGTGAAATTCGGCGGCAGGAATCAGGTTGAACAGCTCTTCGGAACACTCCCCGTGATAAATGCGGTAGAAGACACACAGTGAAGCGACGTCTCTACGCAACGCCAAGTGATCCAGCCGTTCACAGAGCGCTAGGTCCCCGACAATTCGAGCTGCTCTGCGTTGCACGCGGTCAAATGGATCGAGCTGATACTGGGGTGCGCCAGACCAGAGATGACAGCAATCTCCATGTGAGGCCGGACCTGCGCTTTGTAGAGCGCTAGAATGTGGGCCGGCTTGAAGTATTGCCGTGCTCTATTTGTTCAGCAATAAGCTACGTCGCCCTATAAACTGAAAAGCTTGGGGATTGGGGAAGCAACCACCCATGAATTGCATTTACATTACTGTTTCAAGGCAGGAAAAGCACTGGTTCATTTTGATCAAAGAAAACAATTGTTAACAATATAAAGAATAGTTAAGAAAGCGCAACCAAAATGTGTTCGAACCTTATTTCATACAAGAATATCTAGCATCATATTGGTAACGTAAAAAAAATCAGTAAGTAGAACATCTTCGACATAGGTGGAAAGAACCGGTGTGATGGAGGCAGAAAACGCTCGTCGTCGATCACTACTTGAGAATTTAAAAGATACGTTGTCTTTATACAAACAAATTTTCTGTAATTAATAAGTGTAATTTCTACTAATAAGGCTAGACTTCTTAAGACAGACACTAGATCTGCAAATTAACACGGTCACACATATTAAAATATGTTATTTAAGTTATTTAAGAGTAAGCTAAGCATTTGAACTTTATTCTATTTCGTTTTTACTTTAATTTCCAGGTTTTCCTAGTTTTCTGGATATCTACACAAAAACATTTTGTACTTATTTGTAAGAATAATCATGTAATATTTCCTATCATGTAGATATGGGCTATATAAGTCTCTGAAACCTACATATTATAACTGACTTGCAAATTGCTTTTATTAAATTTATAATTTTTACTAGATTATAAGCACTTTTGTATGTATTAACAGTAAATAATAATAATTGTAAGTTCTGGTTGCAGATAACAATTTTATTTTAAGTTATAGTATTGGATTTAAGAGATAATTTTACATAAATTTAATAACGTCACTAATTAAAATTGAGATATCCTGATAAAAAATAAAGAAATTTTAATTTCAGCCAACAGAACCGTGAGCTACTGTTAGTAATACCTAAGTTATAAACATGCATTACATTGTTTCGAGAGATTTGTTGAGCATCGCCTTGTAGCAGCTTCAATACCTCAGGGATATCGACTAAACCTAGGGCTGTCACTCTCTGTTATTTTTTATTAAATATTTTTTTATTATTTATTATTACGTCTTACCTTATATGTGCTTATACGTTCTTCACACTCTTTGTCATCTAGCTGTGATGCATCACAAAATATATTGACTTATATTTTAATCAACATATTATTATTGTAACAAATTGTTGGGCTCACCGAATGACATAATTCCGAATAAAGAGAAAGTTTTTATAAGAATTGTTGTAGGAAACATAAATATATTTGAAAAAAATGTCAATAATGAAAGTTTGTTTTTTATTTTATCTTTATTACATACATTTTTTGAGGAAATGGCAAAAAGTAAGTCGACATTACAGGAAACCGAAGAGCTGGCAGATACCTCAAACAAGGTAGTATTCAAAGGCGGAACGCTGCCAGTATCTTCGGACCCTTACCTAAACGGACTCCTTTTAATAATATATTTTAGTTATTTTATTTTAAGGTTTTTAGTTTTAGCTTCATCGTTCTAGTAGATATTTTTTTTTTATAAATAAATGCAATATTTTTAATATTTTATATAGCTCACAATTAATAAGGAAGTATAAGATTTACTAATTATTTCCCTCATTTTGGATTTTAAAGTTCTACTGTGATAAGTTTTATATCGTAAATATTCACTGAATGTGAAGTAATAAATAAATAATTGAATTAGTATTTCACCTAATTTAATTACCCTCATTATGTGAAACTTTCTGTTCTAATTCAATAATAATATGAAATCATTATATAAAAAAACAATCAAATACGGCAATTCAATTTCTTCAGTTACTATTTTCGTAACTAGCAATTCGTATCTAGTTTAATATTGTTATCACTGGAAAATAGTCGAATAAAATTTATTTGGAAAGTTCTTTAATCAAGCATATAATATAAGATATTGGATATTAAAAAAATCAAACAAGAAAATTCTCATAAAGTTGACAGCCCTAACAATGTTTGAACATAGGTACTTTCAGCTGCAAGCGATCTGAAAGCAATCGAAGGAGGTGCCGAGCAAAAATCGTGACGCTTCCCCCCGTTTCCATGGCAACCTACCGAATACCACCACACTCCACTAACAAAAACCTACCCTAACGCTTAAGTTTTTAAGTTTATTTTCCAACAATAACCACCGCAGTAGACTCGCGAATGTGGCTTGTAGTTATAAATGTAAAACACAACTTCGACGTTAGAACGAGTGAGGTAATTTGAGTGGTACATAAGATAAGGAGGGGTGTATTCTATAAGGGGTTTGTTACAACTTGTAGGAGATAAGGTGCGTTTTATTTATGACTCTATTTTAAAATAGGGCCAAGCGTGATACGCAATTCTGTTGGATGTGATTTCTTGGTGTTGAGGGATTCAGGATTCTCATTCAGGAGGATATGTACGGAATTGTATTCTGATTTATTTGATAGGCTTTGTGTGATAATGAAGGGTGTGAATTCGTTATAAGTTTATGTGTTACGTGAACCAATACGGATCTAAACTGTTGGATGAAAATTTTAAGCGTGTAAGTCATGTTCTAGTGGTTTGTAGGAAGGATGTATGAAAGAAGTTGACTATACATATTTGTATAGCAAAAATAGAGTGAAGTCATATCAAAATTTCTTTATTCTAATAGGTCAAGGAAATTTCAGCTCTTTTTTGGAAGAGGAGGACAAACTAGTGTACGTGTCACTTGGTGGTAAGTGATCCCCGCCGCCACCATTCTCCTGCAACACAAGAGGAATCACAGGAGCGTTCCCAGCCTTTAAGGAAAGTGTACGCGCTTTTAGAAAGGTATTCATGTCGTATCGTCCTGGAAACACCGCACATGGAAGCTCATTCCACACCTTTGTTGAAAATAGAACCAAGTTCTTTGAAAAACGCACTGTAGAAGAACGCCACGCATCCAGGTGATGGTGGGGATGATATTTTAATTTGTGGCGTGTTATGCGAAGGGGGAATACTGCAAGAAAATTTATTTTCAAGTTAAATCGCTTGCCACACAAGTTACGGCCGTTCCCAATATACTATCAACAGATAGAGATAAATTACTACCTTCTACTGTCAGCAATTAGCTGTGAATAATCTGAAGCTGTCCCAATGTACCCGATAAGTCATTCTTATCACCTTATATTGGGACGCGTGAATTGCAATTTCCATACAAACTTCTATCGCTGGTAAGCTATACGTCGTTCCATTGACAGACAGCGTGTACGGATAAGGTGAGTTACCGTCCATAAGTTTATTGGGACAGAAAAGTCAACGATAGTTACGATTTTTATCTCATGTAAGAGATAGATTGAATATAGGGAACGGCCGTTATTGAACATCGAGAACTCACTAATTCGATAAAGCATACCTCTAGTATACCCGAGGTCTGCCTCGGAAGATGGATGGAAAAACCTTTTTTTTTTATATAAGAGGGGGCAAACGGGCAAGAGGCTCACGGGATGGGGAGAGGTGAGGCATCCGCCCATGGACATCCGCAACAACAGGTGTGTCAAGAAACTGCGTTGCCGGCCTTTAAGGTGGGAGTATGCTTTTTTCTTGAATGACCCTAAGTCGTATCTGTTCGGGAAGACCGCTGCCGGTAGTTGATTCCACAAAGTGGCTGTGCGAGGCAAGAAATTTCGAACAATACGCGCGGTTGTGGAATGCCATACGTCTACGTGATGCGGATGGTACTTTGCACGTAATGTCCAGTGGTGGAATTCGGCCGCTGGAATCAACCCGAACAGCTCCTCTGAGCACTCCCCGTGATAAATACGGTAGAAGATGCAGAGAGAACCCACATCTCTTCGCAATGCCAGAGCATCAAGCAGATCGGAGATGACTTGATCGTCGATGATTCGAGCCGCTCTTCGTTCATTCTCTCATTCAACCCATTCTTTTATTTCATAAAATATCGTTACAACTTAATATCGTAGGTACAATAAAATTTAGTATCTGACAGTCTGAGGGCGGTCACTTCATTCCCAATCTGTGGTATCATTAAGAAGTCATTATTATATTATACTAACCTTTACCACACAAAAGTTTTTAATAGATCTTTTGAATTTAGTAACATATTTGTTTTGTACTTTTTCTGGGATCATGTTGTAAAAGCATATACATTGGACGATCCAACAAAAGGCTCAGAAGAATCAGCTCTGTCGACTTGCAAAACCTCAAACATGCGAGTGGCAAATAAATCTAAATTAGTTTTTGAATTATTCTTATACTGTCAATTAATAATTACCAGTGGGAGGCTTCTTTGCACAGGATGCCGGCTAGATTATGGGTACCACAACGGCGCCTATTTCTGCCGTGAAGCTTTGATATGTAAGCATTATTGTGTTTCGCTGTGAAGGGCGCCGTAGCTAGTGAAATTACTGGGCAAATGAGACTTAACATCTTATGACTCAAGGTGACGAGCGCAGTTGTTGTGCCACTCAGAATGTTTGTTTGTTTGTTGATTCAAGAATCCTGAACGGCACTGCAGCGTATCAATTACCATCAGCTGAACGTCCTGCTAGTCTCGTCCTTTATTTTCATGAGAAACAATCCTGTGTCCGAAAGCCTTTGTTCCGTAGGTCCGAATCGTAAGTCCAATAAAGCCATTATATTTATTTCATTGCTTAGAAAGTTGGTTAATTGCTAATGTTGTTATGATGAGTAATGATGGACCGCCGTCCACCCACCTTCCTGTCACATTTACATAGTATTAAGCTTTTATTGACTATTTAATTACCGCGGAAATGACCGAACAACCAACGCACAGTTTCTCAGTACCAGTACAACCGGAGATAGAACGTCTAATTTGAAAAGAAACAATGTGAAAAATGGAAAAATTTGAGTTATAATGTTTAATATATTATGACTCCTCTCGGTATGGGGGTACCACAAGGGTCTGTTCTTGGACCCTTCCTCTTCCTAATTTATATAAATGATCTACCTAACTTTGTAGAAAAAAAAACACAAGGTGGTATTGTTTGCGGATGACACTTCACTTATATTCAAAGTTAAACGAAGCCAAGTTTTATATGACGAAGTAAACAATGCTCTATCTGACATCGTGTACTGGTTTAGCGCCAATAACTTATTGTTAAATAATCATAAAACCAAATATATTAAATTCACCGCGCCAAATGTCAAAAATGTAGATGCTAATATTTTATTAAATGGAGAGGTGGTAAAACCAGTGGAATCTGCTATATTTCTTGGCATTACTCTTGATTCCAAATTGCAGTGGGGCCCCCATATTGAAGTATTGGCGAATAGGCTTAGTTCTGCAGCATATGCGGTTAAGAAAATCAGAAGGTTAACTAACATAGATACGGCGAGATTAGTATACTTTAGTTATCTTCATAGTATTATGTCCTATGGTATATTGTTATGGGTCAGTGCGGCCGATATTAATACTATCTTTGTGCTGCAGAAGAGGGCTATTCGCGCGATTTATAACCTAGGTCCTAAAGAATCATTAAGAGAAAAATTTAAAGAAATAAACATTTTGACTGTTGCTTCTCAATACATTTTTGATAATGTTTTGTATGTTCATAAGCACATTGAGGAATTTTCTAGAAACTGTGACATTCATATTGTTAACACGAGGAACAAACATAAACTTGTTTTGCCTACTACTCGGTTGGGTCGAGTTAGTAAGTCTTTTGTTGGGCGATGCATATACTTCTACAATATAATCCCAAAAAATGTACAAAACAAATGTGTTACGAAATTTAAAAGAATTGTTAAAAAACGTTTGTGTGGGAAAGGTTATTATAGCATAAACGATTTTCTTAATGACACCACGGACTGGGAATGAAGCGAACACCCTCAGGCTCTTTAATTATAAATGTTTATTGTACGATATTACATTGTAATCCACATTTTATATTAAAAAAGAAATCCCGCTGAGTTTCTTGCGCCCATTCTTCTCAGGTCTGAGGCAGTCTCTTTTGTATGGGTGGTAGATTTTGACGTTCAATAAGTGAGTTTAAATCCTATTTGGAATAAAAATATTTGAATTTGAATTTATGCGTAAGTGTCATGGGACACACGGTTAAAACGAAGCCCCTTTTGTAGTATATGATTATTGATAACCGTAGTATAATAAATGAATTAATAGCGTTTGAAAACAATTAAAAAAGCAATTATGTCGTTTTGTGAAACCATTTTTTTTACAAAATAACATATTCATATCAGCATAATAATCAGAGGAATAGAAAACAAAATGCTTATTCTAATGTAATAAACAAACATTTGTCAAATGTGTCAATGTCATCCGTTTCGGAGAAGTTTGGTAACAAACAATTAGAAAGATATAAAATGACGTCTCTGTTGGAAGACCAGCAGTCAAGTAAAGAACACTATACCGTGTACTAGTGTAGTCGCTGAACAAACTATCAGAACAAACACAGGTAACTCAGAACCTTTGAGTAATTATGGCACATCACTTTACATACATTGTATAAAATATTAATCGCTACGGTGATTAATCGCTGCCCAAAACACAACTGAGCCTTCGCCATAAGGGGTTATTTCTTCAAAGCAAACTTCTGCAAAACGTTCCCCTTGGCAGTACTCGCCGACATCAGTCCTCACCATATAGCCCTTGAGTCCACGTCACACAATTTCGAGCGAAACTGAGTGTAACAACTGTGTGCTCGCGGAGTAAGTTAGGGCCATGGGCCGGACGGTGACTGCAAATATTGTCCATAAGCTGGTTTGCACACATCTCACTTCCTTTAGAGTCTTTTTGAGGTCGATGTAAGAAGAATTGCGAATTCTACTGGTTCACCAGGAAGCGGACATCTCGAGCTTATGTACATGGTTTTCTTCCAGACCCAGGCCTTCTACCAACGGATCCAGTCTCTTGATATCGTTGCCAAGTCCTCTGGACAGTCGAATTCGGACCCATAAGATAGACTACACCCTTCCTCAAGTAGCGCTATAATTTTCCTCTCTAATATTGTTCTATCACCAATTTTAGAGTCCGATAAATAATGGTATCAAAACTTAAAATATCAAGGAAATACCGCGACAATAAATATCTAAAACGCAACAATACGCAATTAACTGGCATTTTTGTTAAAATCCGACTATGTCTTAAATTTGAATTAGGAATAAACTTTTTTACTCGTACAACACTTCATAAATGTGCTAGTAATATTCTCAAATGACGTAATCGTCTTTTGGTATTGAATTTTCATTTTTTTGGCAAATGAGTTTAAATACTGATACTATCAATTCAAAAATAATCATGTTTTTCATAGAATCTGATACAAGTGAAGAATAAGATATTTAGGGCGCAATCAAACAAAAACAACTCGGCGATATGTCAATAAAAAGCTAAAACAAAAATGTTTTATATCTCCTAATAAATTATATCGTTCGTGAGACAATGCAGACATAAACACAAATTATGTTGTCGTGTTTGTGACGGACCGAGATCATTAAATGAAACATTGATGCAGTAAGGCAGATTGTCTCAAGGTCTGTTTTGAGATGGGTGTCTGTTCTAAGCTCTTCTTCAAGAAATTAGTTTTCGTAACGTAACGCGTTACGACTTCAGTCTGTCCCTTTCTCTCACGCATCGGGCAGCGGTAGGCAGGCTCTTCCTCTCTCACTCTAACCAATTAGTGTTACTTTTATGGGATTAAATAATGATACTAATAATGTATATGTATATATATAACACAAAATTCTGATGTACATATTCAAGAATTGTAACTAAGAATAAAATATATTTCATAATGTATAAAAGATTTTATTAATAAATAAATTTACATTATCATAATAATTTACATAAAATTTAAGTAATAACCTAAGCTTTTCTCAAGTTAAACAATTTCAATATTAAATAGTTTAACTTAGATTAGTTTAGGTTATCACTTCTGTTGGGCGTCCCGAGACAAAATTTGAAAAGCTTTATATTGTCAATACAGTTTACATAAATCACTTCACGCCGCATAAATATGTCATTCATACGAAGCGCCAAGGAAATCGTAGCAAACTAGAGGTTGGTATCTTTCGATGCTTTTTAACCGACTTCAGAAAAGGAAGAGATTTTTGAATTGATTCAACGGATTTTTTTTATGTTTGTGACCTGAGAACTTTCGACTGCGTCAACCGATATTGATGATTTCTTTTTTTGTTTTAAAGCTGGTGCTTCCCATATTGCTCCACTTGGCCAGATCTGAACATGGCATCCATGAGAAAACCATAAAATTCTTAAATTTGCTTTAACTAGGTGCGCGACAAATGGACGATTAACTCAATATAACGCCAACCGTTTCCGATTATTCTTTTTTCATTGGAAGGGATGTCCTGCATGAATGGTTTGATGAGAGTATGGTTATATTCTGACTTTGGGATCCATGACAAGGTAACGGAACATCAATTCTTAGGAGCAAATTATTCGGCCGAATATTTTTACTTTTACTAACCGAATCGAAGTTTTACCGAAGTTAAACCGGCATTTTAGATTCAATTATTATTAAAGTTTAACAGAACCTGTAGCACGTCAACGTCATACATTATTCGAGTACGCCCACTTGGGCGTAATATTAGTTGCTGCATCAATCCTTAATCTAAGATGTGTGAACTGTTGATGAATTTTTAAGATTTAATTTATAAATAAACTAGACGAACCGAAAGACGTTGTCCCGTACAAACGTCTTAAATTTAAAAAATCAGTCCAGCCTTTAGTAGGTGTTCACTAACATACACATGACCAGAAGAATTATATATGGACTGAATTGAGAATCTAAACCAATCTCGAATTCACTGAAACACACAAAAAAATTAATTCAAATCGGTCCAGCCGTTTAGGAGGAGTTCACTGTCACACACGTACAGAAGAATTATAAATAAAGATAAAGACCAATGGTGTGGTTTTTCGAAACGACGATGCGAGACTTTTTTCACAAAATAACATCACCACAGAAAAAAACAAGTTTATGATTTACATATTCATATTTTTTTTTATGATAATAAGGGATTCAGCGAGCAGAACGTTCAGCTGATGTTAATTGATACGCCCTGCCCATCACAATGCAGTACTGCTCAGGATTATCAAAAAACCCCAAAATTTCTGCGCAGCACTACAATTGCACTCGTCATCTTGAGAAATTAGATGTTAAGTCTCATTTGCCCAGTAATTTCACTAGCTACGGCACCCTTCAGACCTAAACACAGTAATGTTCACACATTACTGTTTCACGGCAGAAATAGGCGCCATTGTGGTACCCATAATCTAGCCGGCATCCCGTACAAAGGAGCCTCCCACTGGTAAATAATACAATATAATAAAAAACCTTTATCAAGTGTATGGTTTGAACCTAGCTTGAAAGCAGCAGTTCTAATTAAAATAATATTACTTCACCGGACTACCGTACTACATCGAAGTACCGCGGTCAATGGCGCAGTCGATGTAATGAAATTGTCACGTTAATAAAAACTATATTAATTAATTTTAATTTAATCTACAGTTAAATTAAAATGAAACAATAGATTCCGGGGAATGTTTTCAAAACAATAAAACGATCACAAAGCGAGCTCGGGACCTCGGGACGATAAAGCATGGCTCGAACGCATTAAAACATTTTAAAATGTAATAAATAAGGCAAGTTAACGACTGAGACATGATCCGCTATTAATCAAGACTCTTCTTTAACTTTTATTACATGTAAATGAGTGCCTTAGACATACGCAATAGCCAGAGAGACCTTTATAACGTGCGACACGATATGTAAATTAATTCAAATACTTATTATGTTTTTTTTATGTTAATAAGGGACGACGAGAGCAGGACGTTCACCTGATGCTAATTGATACGCCCTGCCCATTTCAATGCAGTGCCGCTCATTATTCTTGAATAATGACCAAAAATGCTGAGCAGCATTACAATTGCGCTCGTCACCTTGAGACATAAGATGTTCAGTCTCATTAGCTCAGTAATTTCACTAGATACGGCGCCCTTCAGACCAAAACACAATAATGTTTACACATTACTGCTTCACAACACAAATAGTGTGTAACGTATTTGTAAGTTGTAAGTTGAAAGTCATAAAAGAAAATTAATCATTTCTAAAAGTTATTCATTTCATTCTGATAAAATTGCATAACATTAATTAATATTAAATTCGTATAATAGCCATGTAATCTTTCATTATTTCTATTTATAATAATCCTTCTTGCTTCTATTAACACCATTTCATTTCTAAAATATTTAAATTACATCGCGTGCTATAATTTTTATTTCGATATCGCATTTACCTTTATATCAATGTTACCTTAAACCACAATAGAGAAGGATTGGATTTCATTGGAAAGGAAAATGATAGAGTTGAAAATCTGAATGCCTTACAGTGAAATACCAGAAATCGTTGAAAATTTGTTTCATAAGCAATAGTAGTATCTAATACATTAGAAAAGACATAAAAAATAATTCTAAAGGAATCAATTTTGAGAAAATAAAAGCCTTTTATGCCTTTTATGCATTGAAAACAATTTTTATTGAGTTGCATTTTAGTACTCTCATTTGAAGAAGTAAGAAGTGTGGATTAAAAGATGGATATATATCATATCAGTATAGAAGTATGTTTGGATGAAGAAAGTAGCGACAGCGATGAAGAGTGAGCGATGAGGTAAAAAGATGATGTTAGTGAAGTTTTTGATACATTACCCGTTATAGTTGTATCAGATCCTAATCATAGTAAAAAAATCAAATCACGGCTTGTTTTAATTTTAAACCCACACCGCTATATCCTTATAATACAGTAAAATTTACAGCATGCATCTGTCTGCACCTTATGGCTATATTTAGAAATGATTAATTATAATGTTTGATCAGATACATGGTCATAACTCAACAAATCACGCAAGTCCATGACAGTCGATCGCACTGCTTCGGCATAAACTGCCGTTTCACAGTAAAAGAACCAATATTTTGTAGTAACCTTTCTACAACCAAATCGCCAGTGTCTAAGGCCTGAGCATCTTCGCGCTTAAGAAAAGTTATAGCTACAACTACTTCAACTACCACAATTCCCGAAAAATGATCCGTTAACTATGACTATTAAATATAAAATAAGGTATTCTTCTTATTGATTTCTTTTTGTTTGTTCGATTCCCCGATATATCGTATCGTGACCATTAATATCGTCGTTTGTAAAACATATAGTCGTGGGATTCATGTAATTAAGTGAGTTTGTCTATACAGATCATTATAAAAATATAAGTAGCAATATCTATTATAGATTTTATCTTAAAACCCAATAAAATACTCTAGTGTCCACCTGGGATCGGGATAGTGGATTGAAACTGTACCTACATAATATGTGTTAATCTTTGTTAAATATAAAAAATAGGGGAATAGTTTTAAATTATGCCGAAGGTGACATATACAAAGGTATCAACTCTATGTTTGATAATCTGCTTTTTGATAATTAAAATGTAAAAATATAAATTAATTACTAACTTCCTAGTTTCACAATCTAAGGCTTAGTACTTGATGTGTACTTCGCCGATAGAATTTATTATTACTTCAAAATAATATAACTTTATTACATTATTTATTGCCTTATGCTTTGAGCAATGAGATAATGAATTTTCATACTTCTAAAAGGTTTATGTATTTTTTCCTGTAGTCCATAAACTATTTTTTAAACTGGCAAAGGTCTGTAATAACAGAGTGGTACGTATACATTCGTATTTATTTATTAATTTTTTAAGCGGGCTTTTAAAACTAGTATACCAAAAAATCAATTGATCAGCTTCGATAGATACTGCTTTGTATTTTGATTGTTTCAAAGACTTTAAAAACATTTACAATTCTAGTGAATTTACTCTGAGCACTGCCGTAATTTAACTAGTTAAATCAAATAAACTGGATGTCGTTCACAGCGTTGTTAGTTTTTTTATGAAAATAATGGAAGAGACGAGAAGGACGTTCAGCTGATAGTTATTGATACGCCCTCCTCATTACAATGCAGTGCCGCCCAGGATTCTTAAAAATCCCAAAAATTCTGAGTGCCACTACAATTGCGCTCGTCACCTCGAGACATAGTATGTTAATTCTCATTTGCCCAGTAATTTCATTTCACTAGCTACGGCGCCCTTCAGACTGAATGAACTGAACTGAAACACTGTAATGTTTACACATTACTGGTTCACGGCAGAAATAGGCGCTGTTGTGATACCCATAATCTAGCCGGTATCCTGTGCAAAGAAGCTTCACACTCCTCACACTAATCAACTTAGTTACTTATTTTACTAACAAATATAATAATTTACATGTTCATATAACTGCGATTAATGCTATTACGCGGACAAAACCACGGTAAAGAATGAGTGCAACATAAACCTAGATATTGAGCAATAGCCTTCGCCACCCAAACACTCACAATGAGACATCTCGGCCGAAGAAAGCATAAAACGACAATAAAACCATTTGAACCGCGTCAGAGTCTACGCTGGCCATAGCAGTGCGGGCTAATAAACGTGGCACGAAAATATATATCGTAATAAATCTATCATTATTTATGTGATTGCGTGAGATGGTATGGAGATTTAATGACCGACGGACAGACAGAACGAGAATCCGATGGATTATTGTCACTCATGTTCATAAAATGCCAACCCTGCCGTGTGCTTGGTGTGTTCCCATTGCACTTTATAACACTAGAATTAGCACTACGCTTTGCTTATTTTTGAATGTACATATAGTATTATATTCACTAAACTTCTTTTTTTAATATTGATGTGTAACTTCTTTGCGCGCATGAGGGTACTTTTTTACGGATGAAGGGCAATAAAGTGACACGAAAATGTGAGACGTTTTTGTCCAAGAGAGAGATTGAGAGAGTGAGAAAGTGGCGAAGCACATAGCGCCACTAGTAAACTACGTAGCATAAACATTATTATTGACGACAAATTTAAAAATAATTTTCGCTTTTTACCCAAGTTAAATACTGGAGTTCAATAGAAATATTATTTCAATTGTATTGTTTAAATAATTCGTAAAATAATAGTAAGAAGTTATATTATTTTTAAATAGAAAACATTGTTTTAGCAGATAGGATAGCAAGAAAATGTGTATTAAATTTATTTAAGCATATTACTCGTATGCAATGAATGTTATACGTTCTTACAAATAAATTTGAATTGTCTACAGAACTTAACACCCATTTAGATCTTAAGTCTTTTGTCGTTAAAGTGAAAAACCCACACCATAATATTAAACTTGGCTTCTATTTTCTATTTATGTTTTTGGTGGGCCATTTAACACATTTATTTTGATAAATATTATTTAAAACAGATTAGATTTGACTAATTGAAATGCCTTCTATAAAAATTATTCTAGATTCTTACATTACGAATACGGAAACCATATCATTTTAAACTTAAATTATAATTTTATTTATTAAATTAAACTGTCAGACGCGTCAACCTCAATTCAGTTTTGATATTTCGATTGTGTTTTTTTTTTGTCATTATTTTATTTATTTTAGCAATTTTATCTAAATTTGCGTGTGCCAAGTATAATTTGCGTGCGACAAGTAAACTTTTTGAACTCAGGTTTTAAAATAGGCAAACGTCTCTTTTTCAACCGCAACAGTAAGCGCCCAAATATTACTTTTCCGAATGAGCAATACAAATAATATCTTTCCGCACGCTAAGCAGACCTAGAAAAGTCTACTTTTTGAGCAAATGTATTAGAAATCATACTAATTACACAGACGATAGGTATTATAGCCGGACACCAAGTGAGATCTACATCCTAATAATAATACTGTATTCACTTTCACTACGGTAGAGCCGCAGAACAAGATGCCAAACAAAAGATCCAAGCGGCATTCACCTACAGCGTCCCAGCACACAGGGCTGCATCAGATCGCTGGCAGTTAATCAAACGAACAAGTGAACTGTGATCTCGGATCTGATCGATTCATGTTTATAGTCCCCTACCACGAACGATTTATTTATAATTTTAATTAGCGCCTTGTACGAGACGCTTTCGAGTGCGATATACTATTTAGTATATCGCACTAAAATTATCGCAATAAAATCGCAAGCATTTGCTTGCGATTTTATTACGATCTTGTAAACTGCTTTAATTTGCGTCCAAGTAATTATGTGCAAGTTGAATCACATCAACCTCGATTTAATCGAATGATATTTGTTCATAAATTATTTCACCTTTCTAAAATGCCTCTTTCTCTGTTGTTGTTAGATAATATGGACGGCGGCGATCGCTTAACATGAGGTGACCCATGTGCTCTAACTGCTGGTGTGACCGAGTACCGGCTATCCCCAGACAACAATTATCCAACTTTAGAATAAAAACAGAAAACCACGCAAGAGTAAAGGAAAACCTTAAATGACAAAAACACCATCCAGATAAAAATATTATTATACTAAAAATTTCTGGATCTATCTAATAAAAGATTCAGGAACTGAACCTCTTCGCCGCTGCTATAGGCAGAACAGTCGTGAGCCTATGTGAGTTCATGATCTCTCTCTACGCAAATCATCCTAAACTTAAGCAAGACACCGGTAGATTTTGCCTTGTCAGTTCATTACATGAAAGCCCGTCTATACAATTTATTGTGATTAACTTTCGGACACAAGATACACGACACAAATTTAAATTCAAATTTTTATTCAAAATATGTTATGCCATCACTTATTGAAAGTCAAAAACTACCACCCATTACAAAACAAATGCCTCAGAAAACTCAGCGGGCTTTTTGTTTTTCATCAAAAGATATGTTTACAAAGTAATTATCGCTCCATAATAAATAAGATCCCAGTTCGAATATCGATGTCCTATTAGGACATTCTGCATTCCGGATCACCCAATGTCCCATCTGAGCTATTATAGTCTTGTACGACTACATAGTGGCGAAATCAACCTTTGTATTCTAATGTTATTGTAGCAGTTTCTCATTAAAACACGGATAAAACTACATTTTTTAAAGTTGAAACCTGCCTTTATCGCCCCCGAAATCCCCTGTATACTAAATTTCATTAAAATCGTTGGAGCCATTTCCGAGATTCAGTATATATATATACAAGAATTGCTCGTTTAAAGGTATAAGATACGCCTTATTTCGTCGAGCACAAAGAAAAAACTCACGAGAATAGTACGTAGGTACTTCTTCCCACTGCACCTAACGACAATCGAAGCTGTCAAGTAATTCCAAAAAATGGTTTTCATAATAAAAAGCATCTCAAAATAAATAAAAAACTTCCTGTACCGCCATGGCGTGGTGTTGATAGCTTTAGTTTCACGAGCCCTGTTACAACAACATTGACAAGTCCCGCCGCCCGTCCGTTTGTTGATTTTGGTTCGCGTATCGCTTCCTGTATCGTACGTACATTACGAAATGTAGATAAACTTTCGTTTCGACGGCAAATATTCGTGAAACACTAGGGAAGTGTAAATTGAATTCCTGAACCGTATGTCCTGTAGGATGTAGCATTTATATTAAAATTTTGTATATTATGATTTCTCCGATTTACTTAGAGATTCTGGCTGAGATCTTTAGAGCGCACTCAGACTTTGCTCAGACTTTACTTAAGTAAAACTTAGCTAAGTGTAAGCTTAGCATAATCTTTGATTAAATTTTTATAGTCATTTGATACTGAGATTAAGCTAAAAACAGCCCAATGCAAGAGCCAAGTTCGCGTTTTATCACACTCAGCTAAGTTTTCGTAAGTAAAGTACGCTCTCTAAGTACGCTCTCTAGTGACTCTTAAAAAAAAAGAAAATGTTAGTCAAATAAACTTAATTCAAATAAGCTTTAACTATGCGCTTTTAAATCGTCGTTATAAATAATTCATTTAAATTATCTGAATCTACCATATATTTGGATAAATACAGCTCATGAGAAGAACATAGAAGCTCAAAGGTCGCTCCTTAAAATCAATTAGAGTGTTTTACAATAGCTGTTATTTTTTATGACAGTAAGGGACGAGACGAGCAGTACGTTCAGCTGATGGTAATTGATACGCCCTGCCCATAACAATGCAATGACACTAATTGAAAGATGAAAAATGACACATTGAAAGAACCAAAAATTCTGAGCGGCACTACAATTGTGCTCGTCACATTGAGACATAAGATGTTAAGTCGCATTTGCCCAGTAATGTCACCAGCTACGGCGCTCTTCAGACCGAATCACAGTAATGCTTTAACATTACTGCTTCACGGCAGAAATAGGCCCCGTTGTGGTACCCATAATCTAGCCTGCACTCTAAGCTATGAGACTTAACTAACTACTAAACTAAATCCTGAGCGGCACTGCATTGTAATGGGAAGGGCGTATCAATTACTATCAGCTGAACGTCCTGCTCGATACTTTTCGCTAAAGATTTTAGTAAGCGGTGATCACTTAACATACTTTGGCTTGCTACAAATCCAATAAAACGGGGCGTCCGAAAGAAAAAATTAAATTACATAGTGTCTTAAGAGCTATTAGCGGCAGCTTTACGGTATTGTGTTGTGCGGATAGAGTTGAAATAAATCAAAATTTCAAATAAGTTTCAATTAAAACATAACACGAATGAATTAATAATGCAGTAAGCTCATTTATCTCCGCAGTTGTTAAGCGTTTAACATCCGCTCGAAGAATCTCTACGAATCAATAAAATTGTGATTTTATAATAATAAAATATATGCAAGCTATTCTGGCTTTTATTGCGGTGTGTTAATGTTATTTTTTGAGTTCGTGATTCGTTACATCATAATCGGTAGCCCAAAAGGATTAATTTGGTTATTGTAAAGTGATTTAGTGATGGTCGCGTAAGAGATTATAATTTATCGATGTATTACTTTTTTGGTATCTATCGATATATATTTATGTGTGTAAGAAGAACGCCATAACCTACATTAATGGATTGTTTATTTGTTTAGACATTACATGATTATTTATATTCCTCTTACAAAATAATATTGTCATCAAAATAAAAAAATATATATATTTTATGTATTCAAAATCATTTAAAGGTAACAACACAGGCTGATTTCGCTTATTATTTATTACATTATAAATCTAATAGTGATTTAAGAACAGGAAAAAACAAAAACCTTAGAAAAACAAACAATGATACAAAAGTAATTTAAAAGTCTGCAATAATAAAAATTTAAACAGTTTGAAAGATATTTGGTGAATCAAATAATTAGTGTGTTTATTAAAATTCAACCAGATGTTATAAAACCTCAATCTAACCTAACTAAATATATAATAAAATAAAGAAACTAAAAATACAATAAGTACCTAATAACTAACATGACAAAGTGGCTTATCACACTCAAGATGACTGACTAGACTAGACTAGGTTGATGCTATTTGCGAAAAGTGTTAGGGGAGTCAATGTTAATGTCAATTAACGGTCTGAAAATATACGATGTTAACGCATTCCAAAAAGTTCTTAAAATAATAGAGTGAGCATTATCGACATGATTTAAGCACATCACTAAACCCTATTAAAGCAATAATCATTAATTATACAAGCATCATTAGCGCGGCAGTTCTAGTAGCCTGTCTCTCTCTAGGACAGTGTATCTCACTCTCGTGCAAGTCTTATGGTATACCGAAGTATTAGTATGATAGTTATAAACCGGTCAAGCCCGAGTTGGACTTTTGTAAAAGCCATATTTATTATTTATATTATTTTTAAAACGCTTCATCTTTCTTTCTTCTAACTTCTCTGTTATCTAACGCTTTATCTCTCAGTTAGCTTATTACCAACATTAAAACACCCAATGTCGCAATAACCATTATCCACCATCATCCAAACAAGTGTTGTAATGTTGTACTGAATTTCATAACAACACTCCTTGGTTTTTTTTTTCAATTTTTCGATCCTTCATGCGCAAAGAGTTTCAACAAACAGCCACATTCTTAGTGCTCGATGTATTTTATGTGGTATCTGTATGAATTTCAAAAAAAGAAAATTTTCGTTTACGCGCGTTTCACACTACCAGAACGTGGCGCGCCGTAAAATAAAGTAGGTTATTCGAAACCCCGCCATTTTTGTTAAAAAAATGAGCGATTCAAGTTTGGACAGCACACTGCCGGATATTTTAAAAGCTGCAGAAGAACATAATATTCAAGTCAATTTGAATAATTGCACTATACAAAATGTAAATTACTACTAAAATAAATAATTCTTTCATTAATACTTAGTTTATTTGTATATAATCAGTAATGTATGATATTAGATTACTACTAGGACTGGCTGCTTTAATGTTAGCAGTCAGGTAACTATTTCAGAATCTTTTAGAGGATTCATATTCTGGGTGTAGATAAAGTCTTGTATGCAACTGTTGATAATTAGGTATTAAAACACTCATGGGATACTATTATCACACTCGGATTCGCCTCGTGTGATAAACCCACATTCATGTTTTAATACCCCTTATTACACAACAGTTGCATAAATAACTATTCTTCCTCTTTTTTCTATTATTAAGCTCACCAATAACAACAACAGCATTCAACTGAAAACGTCAAGAGAAAAAGCTTTCTCGAATAAACTATGTCTTTTTGTATTCACTTTTGAATGATATTCGAAATAGAAACAGAAATTAACATGATTTTGTTCAAACTATAGAAAATATAGATATTATTTGGATTTTTTAATATTCAAAATTTTTTCATTAACCTTCATTTGATACCCATATCAAGGGGGTTCATCAAAATTCTGTGCTATTAATCATTAACGAGCTACCTCGATTGGAGTAAATCTTGAGTGCAATAGCCGTTGCCTTGACTACAAGTAAGACTAACTTCCATAATTAAATATGTAACAAAAATTCATGACCATCATGTTCACCAAGCATCTCTACACAAACAATTAATTCAAGCTCTAAAATTTGATGTATCAAATATACGATAATTTATATTTATACAGTTAATTATTTATTTTTTATGATATTATTTAAAACATATATTGGATGTTTATAAACTAATTTGTTTTGTATATTACAGCCATTGTAAAATACTCTATTGATTGAAAAAAATGGTCGTTGAGTTCCTTATATGTTCTTCTCACGAAATCTACTTTATTCCAACTTAAGGTAGATTCAGTAATTTAAAAGAACTACTTATAGTGACGATTTAAAAGCGCTTGGTGTAAGCCTTATTGAATAAAGCTTAATTGACTTTGACTTTGAAATAAAGGAACGATTTTCAAGCATGGCAAAATGAAATCAGAAAGGCTCAAACTCAAAACAACGTTCCTTAATTTATTATTTATCCCTGTGGCAAATTCATTAGTTCTCATCTTGGTATTTTTTACTGTATGTGTTGTTTAAATTATATCTATGTAAGTATATCGATAACACCACCTTTTTTATGTCAATAAGGGACGAGACAAGGGGGTCGTTCATCTGAGCGGCACCACAATTGCGCTCGTCACCTTGAGACATAAGATGTTAAGTCTCATTTGCCCAGTAATTTCACTAGCTACGTGCCCTTCAGACCGAAACACAATAATGCTTACACATTACTGCTTCACGGCAGAAAAAGGCGCCGTTGTGGTTCCCATAATCTAGCCGGCATCATGTGCAAAGGAGCCTCCCACATTCTGATTTTATCAACTAAAACTATTTCAGTACAGGTTGCCTGGAAGAAATCGCTCTGAAGCGATAGGGCCGCCAATGCTTGTTATGTATTCTCGATTTTTGTTGCATTTATTTTTTGTGTTGTGCAATAAAGTATTATCTCATTTCATTTCATGCAAAATAAGCCCCAGTTATAAATTTGTAATTCTTATCATAGAAATATATTGTCAATTTTAACACAATCTATTGAAGATATCGGATTCAAAATTCAGTTCCAAGATTTCACCCGAATTAAATAATAAAAGCACCTTTTTGTATTTTAAAGTGATACCCT
This sequence comes from Leptidea sinapis, assembly GCF_905404315.1. Classification (NCBI taxonomy): domain Eukaryota; kingdom Metazoa; phylum Arthropoda; class Insecta; order Lepidoptera; family Pieridae; genus Leptidea; species Leptidea sinapis. The sequence continues at coordinate 14,277,177 of NC_066266.1, forward strand.
CATTTGTAGGAGTAAATATATTACTAAGCCGACTTAGTTGTTGGGTTGACTTAGTTGGTACTCGTAAGGGAAAGTTTATTTTGAATAAAAAATATTTGGATTAGAACATCATTGAATGTGGAAGGAAAGCACTTAAAGCGTCATCCAGAAAAAAATTAACAATAATAATTTGATCAACGTTATATAGTAGTATTATAGTGTTAATATAACAGTTGGTTTTTTGTCTGTACTATAAAGTAATTTCTTACTTACTTTTTGAGCTTAATAGTGAAATACCAAGAAAGTTTTATGGTGTGTTTTCTCCATACGTCCACCCTGATTTAGCATTGTAAACACGCTTGTTAAAATATTATCCCCATATATCTTATAAGGAGAATTATTATTAATTAAATTTTAATAATAATATTGATTCACTTTACACAAATTATCATGCCCCAAACTAGGCATAGTACTATGGGTACAATACAACGATATATTTAATACAATATACTTACTTAAACATACATAAATACATATAAACATCCATACAAACATACAATTCATTGAACTTCTTATAATTATCTTCCTTGACGTTGAATTTCAATAGATTCGTAAATCACATTAAACTTTCAAACACAATGGTAACACACATAATTAAAGTCTGCATAACGCAGTCAAAGTTAACAATAAACCCAACCAATTACTAACAATAACACGACTATAAAGCTCCGTATGACCCACAAATACCGAACCCCCGTCCTTTGCCGTACAACCCGGGTACGCGCTGTCTATTCAATATTTTTTCCTATACCTGCCACTTCCTTCCTATAGCTATCCATTACAAAAACATTCCAAAGCTTTGACAGCTAAATGGCTCTCCTGATTCTTGACACCTTCGTAAGGTATCGCTACCAGTATAAGCGATTCATTGCTACAATTTATAGAACCTAATTAACGTACTATTGAAAAAGTTACGAACTCACTCTAAGGATTGAGGGATTCTTATGTTTTTTTCGTTGTTATTAAGAGAGAAAAAAAAATAATTATATTCACGTAAAAATGTAGGAATTGCTCGCTTTCAATCTATTTTATACTCCACGACGTCATCCGTGTTCATTTTACACCTTAGGTTACATTATTGAACTTTTAGTAATGACCCTCGATGGCGAGTCCAACTCACACATGTCCGATTTTTTTAAAATATACTACAGCTTGCTATAGCCAAGTATAGCATAGCAACCAGTAGATGGATAACGTAACTCAAAAGCTCTAAATTGTGTAGCTTGTGACCAAATCTGTCACATTTCACATAATGTATCTTACGCCTTATGCATTTCGGTCTAAATTGAATGTTTTTCTTGTAACAGTATACCCTATTGTGAGACGGTGCAGCCGTACTGCCGCCACTCTGTCTGAGATGACACGTTTTTGTGACTGTTTTTGTAACAAACTCGGTAAATGATACAAATAATGAGGTGTTGCTTGATCACGAAATGATTCTTACACTGTTTCAACGATTTCACTTTAAACCTTAAAGTATAATATATTATTGAGGTACATTATATTGCTTGGTTATTGTATATTATGTTTAGTCTTGTATGCCGATATTAATACCATCTTTGTGCTACAGAAAAGGGCTATTCTAGCTATGTATAACCTAGATCATGAACAAACATAACCTTTTTGTGTGTTTTTAATAAAGGCGAAATAAAGTTATTCCAAGCTTAAAACTCTTCGTCTTTATCTTACCTTTGTCACTACAGAATTACATGACAGAGAGAAGTAATCTTAAACTTGTAGTAACTTTACGCTGCGTTTATCAATAAGACAGGTTATGTCTACTACTCCCTTAATACGAGTTTGTAAGTCTTTTGTGGGGCGAGTATATGCTTTTACAACGTGATCCCAGAAAATATTCAAAACAAATATATTATAAAATACAAAATATTGTTAAAAGTCGTTTATTCGGTTAAGTTTACTATAACGTTTGTACCGTTATTTTATTTCGAATTGGTGGTTTTTTTGACGTTCAATATGTGATTTCATTTCCTATTTTGAATAATAATATTTGAATTTGAATTTTGATCGGTGTATTCATTTTTATATAATATTTTAAACAGGACAAGTTAGCTCTGTGATCGGCTAGATAACCTGGCGTAGAGACGTCGCTTCATTGTGTGTCTTGTACCGCATTTATTCCGAAAAGCTGTTTCACCTGATTCCCGCCGCCCCAACATCTGGATGTGGTCTTTCACGTACTACAAAGCTGTGGAATGAGCTTCCTTGTGCGGTTTTTTGGGGACGATACGACATGGGTAATTTTACCTTTAAAAAACGCGTGTACACGTTTCTAAGGTCCGGTAACGCTCCTGTGATTCCTACGGTGCCCCGTATATATGTTTTAATATTTTGTTTTTTATTAATTGTTAAGCTGTATATATTTTATATGTATTAGTAATTATACCCAGCCAAAATGCTTTACATTAATTACAGTAATACAGTCAAAAGAAATAATTATACGTTAAATATTGCAAATTCTCCAACATATTTAGTTTTTTTTACTTCTGTCAACATTCTACGCATAACCAACAAAAAGTATTATCATTTTACACAATGTATGTATCATTTCTATACATCAATATGTCAGATAAAAGATTGGTATTAGCTACACTTATCCACAATCTCGTTTCGGCTTCATTGAATATTTGATTGGATCTGTCATTTGTACCTACATTAATCCCTAAATTCAATAACAAACAGTTATTATTCCCGCCGACAATACAAAACCAACACCTTTGCAAAAACACCCTTTAAGCAAAAACTTTCAAACAAGCCTGGCGCATTTTATTATATAAAATAAAGCTGATTTTCATTTGTATATTTTTAGGTACGGTTTCGAAATGCAATCGGTAAGCTTTAATCAATACTATTTCATATTTTTAGAGTTAATAGGTGCCATTTTCACTTGTATATTTTTTGGTAGTATTACGCTAAGGTGTGGAGTATATTAGGACAATAAAGGAATGCCCTGGACCGGATGTATACCTCGGATTTAAGGAATAAAAGTCAATTTTTTCACGAGAGTGTTTCAATGGACCATGTTTAAGTGTCGCCTGAGCAATTGTAGTTTTTGTAATCTTTACAATTGCAGAGTTTTATTGTTGTTTAAAGTAATTGATCCGGGTTATTATTCAGCTTAGAAATTAATACTTTTGGATTTAAAAACGCAAATGTCGGTAACTATGGAGCTTATAAGAAAGCTCATGGTCACTCAGGCGGCAGTGAGGAGGGTTTAGCTCGGAGTTTCCCTGAGAGATCGAATCAGAAATGAGGAGATTAGTGAGAGAATCAAAGTCACCGACATAGCTCGAATGATTGCGATACTGAAGTGCCAGTAGGCAGGTCACATAGCTCGAATGATTGCGATACTGAAGTGCCAGTAGGCAGGTCACATAGCTCGAATGATTGCGATACTGAAGTGCCAGTAGGCAGGTCACATAGCTCGAATGATTGCGATACTGAAGTGCCAGTAGGCAGGTCACATAGCTCGAATGATTGCGATACTGAAGTGCCAGTAGCCAGGTCATATAGCTCGAATGATTGCGATACTGAAATGCCAGTAGGCAGGTCACATAGCTCGAATGATTGCGATACTGAAGTGCCAGTAGGCAAGTCACATAGCTCGAATGATTGCGATACTGAAGTGCCAGTAGGCAGGTCATATAGCTCGAATGATTGCGATACTGAAGTGCCAGTAGGCAGGTCACATAGCTCGAATGATTGCGATACTGAAGTGCCAGTAGGCAGGTCACATAGCTCGAATGATTGCGATACTGAAGTGCCAGTAGGCAGGTCACATAGCTCGAATGATTGCGATACTGAAGTGCCAGTAGGCAGGTCACATAGCTCGAATGATTGCGATACTGAAGTGCCAGTAGGCAGGTCACATAGCTCGAATGATTGCGATACCGAAGTGCCAGTAGGCAGGTCACATAGCTCGAATGATTGCGATACTGAAGTGCCAGTAGGCAGGTCACATAGCTCGAATGATTGCGATACTGAAGTGCCAGTAGCCAGGTCATATAGCTCGAATGATTGCGATACTGAAATGCCAGTAGGCAGGTCACATAGCTCGAATGATTGCGATACTGAAGTGGCAGTAGGCAAGTCACATAGCTCGAATGATTGCGATACTGAAGTGCCAGTAGGCAGGTCATATAGCTCGAATGATTGCGATACTGAAGTGCCAGTAGGCAGGTCACATAGCTCGAATGATTGCGATACTGAAGTGCCAGTAGGCAGGTCACATAGCTCGAATGATTGCGATACTGAAGTGCCAGTAGGCAGGTCACATAGCTCGAATGATTGCGATACTGAAGTGCCAGTAGGCAGGTCATATAGTGGCGAATGACGACCACGTATTGGGAAGACGGAGTGTTGGTATGACCCCCACAAGATGGGCCGATGATCTGGACAAGATCGCCGGTATATGTAACATGAGAGCAGCACAGATCATCATCGATATCTTAAGGGAAGGCCTTTTTTCAGCAGTGGACGTCTTTCGGCTGTTAAGTACCTACCTACGCTTGTGTGGGCTTACTTGTGTGGGCTTAATTGATATTCCTCACTTCTGGGATTGATTTGTTTTTGATTTGAAATTTCTTTATTATCATAATTTTTACATTTGTATTTTTCCAGTGTACATTAAAACCTAGAAATACAAGTACTTAACAACAGTAGTAACACGTTTTTAACAGATATCGCCTGTATTACAAAAACTGTTTACAGGTATTTAAAATTACAAATACTTAATTTATGTATACTTCATTATTATGAATAACAAACAGGTAACTTATATAATTATATTATGTATGCTTCACTACCTAAGTATCAAGTAAGTAACAGCATGAAACAACGGCGAGAAGCTATCGCGGTCGTTTTGAGTTTGAACCAGGTTTGTAAACAGCAGTGCTACGCAAGCGTGGACGATCCGTCGCTGTCGCTCACATGCCACCAGTTTCTAGGATTAAGGATTCAATATTTATGGACGATGGGGGATTCGAACCCGCGCCTCTAGGAACGGTTGCTTTAGGTAGTAGAGCGCTGGAACCTATTCCGCTATTATTCTGGAAAAACCCATAATTACGCGTTTTCACGTCCGCGGTTCCAATTAATATCAAATCAATAATAACTCATACGCTGGAAGCCTAGTTATCTAAGAGTCAACCTGGTTTACGTTCTTATGTCACTTCTAGCACAACACAGTAATAGAAAAGTACCTTAACTTCATACTAGAGCGATCCAATCAACGCACGCACACATACACACGATTAACACGACTGCTAAGCAATCTTGGGAAGACAAAACTATTGAGTGCTCCACCGTACGCCGTCATGACTGGTCACTTTGATCGGAAATACAAATCTATATTTTTTTAATGATATATACACATGCTTTTTATAAAAGTTTAAAATATCAGTATTATGATCGTATTTCAATATTTTATTAAAAATACGCGTTGAATGGAAGAGCTTAAGTGATAGTTATTTCTATTAAATTTAATAAGTATGTATTCGACATTTAATTAGTCTGTAAGGCTGTTGTATGAGTTTGTAAAGGAAAAATCAACTGGGTAAAGAAATCAACTACTCATAAACAAACTTTTATTAAACTTAGACTTAATCAAATAGAAGTTACGAAACAAACAATTATGATTGACCTGTGTACGCTGCCGCTGCACGCTACACTCGGCTCCTGCGTGGTGTTGAATGGGCTTAATTTTTTTTTGGGACCCACTAGTGAGCAAGGGCCGATTCAGTTCTATCTACTAAAATACAGCGATAACTCTCCTTTACACAGGATGCCGGCTAGATTCATGTACCACAACGGCGCCTATTTCTGTCGTGAAGCAGTAATGAGTAAGCATTATTGTGTTTCTGAAGAGTTCCGTAGCTAGTGAAATTACTGGGCATATGAGACTTAACAACTTATCTCATGCTGAGCGCTATTGTATTACCGCTCAGCATTTAGTCTTTTACAATAATACTGAGCGGTACTGCATTGTAATGGGCAGGGCGTATGAAATACCATCAACTGAATGTCCTGCTTCTATTACTTATATTGTACTTGTACTGCCTTCGTATATACATTTCTTTGAGAAAAAGTCATTAGTTCACAGAACAAACTCGAGCGATTGTTTACATTGGTGACAGACAGACGGAACGACGTCTGAATGTCAGTCCTAACAAAACATATTTATGATACTTGTCTGTTTATATTGGGCTAATGATTTTGTGTCGTTTCATTCATAATCATAAGTCGACGCATAACGTTAATATGTGTGAATTACTGAACGATATAATACGTGCCGAAAAGTGATTAATTATTGTTATTTATATCTTATGATTAATTTTTACGAGTAATAAGAATTCATTTAATAATTAGTATTTTTGTGGAAATTACGATATACTGTATGGCCATAAATACTTTTGTAATTAAAAATAATAATAATATTGCGTTTGCATTTATATTTGGAATCTAAACCTAAAACTTAAAAATATAATATAAAAAATAAAAAATTTGAGTCCCTTTAAGCAAGGTTGATGATACTAGCAGTGTTCCTCCTTTGAATAGCTTGTCGAATTCTTTGTCCGAGGTAGCTGCCAGCTCTTTGGTCTCGACTCGGCTCTGTGATGTCGACTAACCTTTTTGCTATTTCCTTAAAAAGCCTTACAGTTCTAGGACCCTACGGACCAAAAGTCTCGACACCGAATGGTACAAAATCATATTCGAAGCCTATACCCCTGTATTTGCGTGGTTTAGCTTTTTCAGCCGCTTCACAAGCCGCACCAGCTCTGTTGTTGGTTCCATGTAGATGGGAAGGGGCCAGCGTGTCTGAACAGCATCCCAGTGTGAGGCTCCTTTGCACAGGATGCCGGCTAGATTATGGGTACCACAACGGCGCCTATTTCTGCCGTGAAGCAGTAATGTGTAAGCATTTCGATCTGAAGTGTGCCGTAGCTAGTGAAATTATTGGGCAAATGAGACTTAACATCTTATGCCTCAAGGTGACGAGCGCAGTTGTAGTGCCGCTCAGAATTTTTGGGAAATTCAAAAATCATGAGCGGCACTGCATTGTAATGGGCAGGGTGTATCAATTACCATCAGCTGAACGTCCTGTTCGTCTCGTCTCTTATTTTCATAAAAAAAATCACATACCATTTGGAAATTGTCACTCCTATATGAATATTCATTGTGCTACCTCGTTATCTCGTCATTCTGTGTTTAATTTTTACACTAGGTATAGAGTCAAGTGCAATTTGTGAAACTTTTCATCTGCTCGGAATACCGAGTACAACTTATAAGTTGAATGTTTTTTTTTATTTACTCAAAGAGTCGAGACGAGGAGGACGTTCAGCTGATGGTAATTGATATGTCCTGCCCAGTACAATGCAATGCCGCTCAGGATACTTGAAATACCCAAAATTCGAGGCGGCACTCAACTGCGCTCGTCACGTTGAGACATAATATGGTATGTCTCATTTACCCAGTAAATTCACTAGGTACGGTTCATGAGAAGGTGGTTAAGCCTTTAAAAAATTATTGTCGTCATCTGGTGGTTTTATTTATGGTCAGTATAACAGTGAGATGCTTTCAACGCCATCATAATTTGGAGTAATACAATCTTTAAGATGTCAATCTTGAAGAAGAATGAAAGAAGAATATCGTGAAGAATTTTCAATTTTTGTTATATAAATAATTTTCACAACCGCGCCAATTAATATAATTTTTATAGTTTAGATTCCCACTGAAATAGTCTGAGGGCGGACGCCCAATAGGCCGCCCTAAGTACAGGTGGAAAGACCGGATGAGCTGACCTGTGCGAGATGAAAATTATGAATTGGCGTGTTATCGGACAGGATCGAAACAAGTGAAGGACTTAAATAAAACACTTTTTAAGGGATTAAAATGCGAACAATTCGTTCTATGCAATTTCTTCGAATTATAACTTAGTCGGATTATACTTCATCGCCATATTATGATAATATTTTAATGCAGTGCACGTTTCATACTAAACTAAATTTCAATTTTTAAAAGGCATAAAGGCATAAAAGGCATTTATTTTCTCAAAATTGATTCCTTTAGAATTCTTTTTGATGTCATTTCTAATATACGAGATACTACAACCGCTTCGGAAACAAATGGCGCTCTGAGAGAGACGAAGCGGCGCAAGAAACTCTCTCAGCATTCCTTTTTTGCGCTTTTTGCTCTTTTCAATAAAAAAATACAATATTGTACAGACATTTACTATCGCTATAAAATAATCATAATCTAGTCCCAGGCTGTCCGATCACTTAGATATTCAGCTGTGGAGTAATACGATTTACGACAGAGCAATTTTTTCGATAAACATTTAAATTTATTTATAGACTAGCTGACCCGACAGACGTTGTTCTGTGCATAATAAATAAAATACTGTTTTTATGAATTTCTCAATAATATTTCATTACATCAAGAATTATTTAGTAAAATATGCTCCCTGTCAATGACGTTCTATATTATATATAGAACGTCATTGCTCTCTGTTGTTAACTATAACGAAATTGTTTCACAGCAGAACTGTCAAACCGTGTGTCAATACTTTCTCTCATTGAAAGTATGTCCATACAAAACAAATATTGGAAATAAAAATAATTATTAAAATCCGCTTATTAGCTTAGGAGTCCATCGCGGACAAACAACATGTCACGTAATATATACATGATAAGATATAATGATAGAGATTTTATATGTCAATATAACAATATTATAACAACATAATACATATGTGTCATTTTTATAAGAATTGAGAGCATTAAATGCATGATGCAAATAAGTCGCCCTATAAAATCAGTAATGAAATGGTACTATGCAGGTATTGCACTTAGCGGAGCACTTGGAAAATATGTTAATAGATAATGTCGGTTAACTTATACTAACACGTTTTATTTTCTGCAGAGACATTTTATAACGCCATCTATTGGTGACTTAGGTAAGCTTGGTTGGACGCAAGCTACAATTTTATTTTAATACTAGCTGACCCGGAAGACTTCGTACTACCTAAAAAATGCTCGGAATGAATGAAATTTATTATTATTTTTTATTATTTACACATGATATTGTTGCTTACTTAGAAAACAGAGTTTCCTGAAATACTGGCTATTTATAAGATTACAATTTGATATTGACAGACACACACAGTTATGATACAGTCTGTTAAGCAATTTAAAGTTTTCTGATAAATTATATTTTTTGTTTTGTTTTGTGGTGCGTTTAGGTTCAGAAATTTTATTTTTTGACGAAACTTATGATTTGTCAATCTACATAATATATGTAGTTTGTTGTCAAATGTCAAATAAAATTGTTTGCGATCAGAAATTTTATTTGCGACAAAACTTAATATTTATCAATCTACATAAAATAATCTGATAGATAGTTATCAACTGTAGTAAATCTACCAAATATAGTTACATATCTAAAATTAAGTTTATTTTTTACCTCCTGAGAAAGTTACAAAGATATAAAATTTCTAATTAGTTATTCATTTTAAACTATTATTTTAATTTGACTTCTGAACGACGGGGGACACATCAAAGGAAAATCAAAATCCTTGTTTTTATTTAATTCCGAGCACTTTCACATTTATTTATTCCTTTTAAACCTTCTCTGGACTTACACAATTAATTTAAGACCAAATTTAGCCAAATCGGTCCAGCCGTTCTCGAGTTTTAGCGAGGCTAACGAACAGCAATTCATTTTTATTTATATAGATAGATAGACAATGCCTGAACCTTCGCTGGAACTTTATTATAAAAGTGTATATATTTACTGTTAAGGCTATTATGTGTCTTATGAAGCCTACAAGAATAAGTTACAAGCAATCCCTTATTTCTAGTGTTATAATAATGGAAATCACTATTAACATCAAAAATAGGACAATGAACAGTCATAATATTTATTTCTTTAAATTTTTCTTTGAGAGTCTGTCTATAACCAAACTGATATATAGCACGAACAGCTCTCTTTTGCAGAGCAAACACTATATCAATGTCAGCAACATGACCCCACAGTAAAATACCGTACGTCACTCATGATACAGTGAAAATAACTGAAGTACACTAATCTTTCTAACGGCATACTACTTGGGCAATTCCACCTCTTACTACGCAGTATTTACATCTTCGCTGTATGACAATTTCTAACAAGTTCACATAAATACATCTGTATGAGTTGTGTCTATCCGTCTACATAGGTACCTAATGTCAGACAAACCCGGAGGTTTTAATGAACGCTGCCCGTAATTACGTAGGCAACACGTAATAACCGCAGCTAACGAGCTGATCAAAGATGTTACACAAATAAAAAAAACATCTTCAATACGAACGCGTCAATAAACTTGCTCGTCTCACTTCTCCAACATTTAATACACCGACACAAAAGGCTGCGTTTCTTTTATTTTTAGGCTTTTGGGTTCCACAGGCAACTTCTGTAACCCGTGATGGACAAAAACGAACGAGGGTTTTATTAAACTTATTAATTAGTTTTACAGTTCCTGGTTTGCGTTGCAATGATATATTTAGTGTAAAGAAAGAAAGAGTCGCAAAAATTTTCATTTATCTCCAGATTTTCTAACTTTATCACAGTTTCATCTCAATCTGGTCAATTGCTTCGGAACGCACAGGGAACAAAAGATACAAAATTTGACTTATATTTATAAGGAAGATAGATTTTTTTATTATAGAAGCATGAAACAGCAACGAGCGAAAGAGTTAGGTAGATAGGAAAATATGAATAGTCGGTAAATATGTAGATAGAAAGGCATAGATCTCGGTAGGTAAGAAGGCAAAGGTATAAGTAGTTAGGAAGGCATAGGTATATGTAGATAGGAAGGCATAGTTATAGTAAGATAGGAAGGCATAGGTACAGGTAGGTAGAATAGCATAGGCATAGGTAGATAAGAAAACATAGTTATAGATTGGTAAGGTATAGGTATCGTTAGATAGGTACAGGTAAGTAGAAAAGCATAGTTACAGGTAGGTCTGAAGACATAGGTATAGGTTGTTAAGAAAGCATAGGTATAGGTAGAATGGAACTGTCTCTCCATCCTACCCAGGAAGACATAGATTTAGGAAGGTAGTAAGAAAGGTAGTTAGAAAGGTAGTTAGGAAGGTAGTTGGAAAGGTAGTTAGGAAGGTAGTTAGAAAGGAAGTTAGAAAGGTAGGTAGGAAGGTAGTTAGAAAGGAAGTTAGAAAGGTATTTAGGAAGGTAGTAAGAAAGGTAGTTGTTAGAAAGGAAGTCAGAAAGGTAGTTGGGAAGGTAGTTAGAACGGTAGTTAGAAAGGTAGTTAGGAAGGTAGTTAGAAAGGTAGTTAGAAAGGTAGTTAGGAAGGTAGTTAGAAAGGTAGTTAGAAAGGTAGTTAGGAAGGTAGTTAGGAAGGCATAGATAGATTAGCAAATATTAGCTGTTGGAGCAAGGTAATGCGTAAGATTTATTTATTATTAATAATTCCTTCTAAGATTTTAATTATCTATCAAATTCAGCCTATTGTAGGCGGAAATGTATACAGAACCCTGTTAAAATGAGGGTCGTTCTCAAAGACCGGTAGCCGACAATGGCCGTTCATTTATCAGGCTCGGCTTACGTTCTTGTTCTGTTTGGAATCGAATCCGCTACCTGTACCTACGAGCCTCACAAAATTAATGACTACACACTTTATTTGGAGACTTTTGAGTGCATTTAAAAATATTTTATGAATTGTAACCATGTCGTATCTATGTGGATATATTTTGTATTGAAGCTCATTTTATAGTCTGGGTGTACGCGATATACCTTCCATGACATCCGCATTGTTGAGGAACGCCATGTGTGGTGTGATCACCACCCACATTCTCTTCAACATCAGAGGAGTAGCAGGAGCGTTCCGTTCTATCCCCTTTACAAAAGTGTACGCGCTTTTTTTACACGCCTTACATTAGCGTCACCTGTATCTATATTATAATGTGTATCGGAATGTGTGGACACGATTTTCTCCCACTTTAAAATGTTGATTAAATTGAAACTTTGCAGAAATAACAAAGATCGATGATAATACAATAACTTAAACAGTCTATCGAAGTGTATTAAGCCTGACGTTTCATGCAAGCCCTTTTTCAAGTGACTGAAATTATTGACACTTCCCGGTTCATACGAGTACATTTACGAGATGGCAAAATTTGTAAAGGGAAATCATAATGTGCTATACTTACAGTAAATACATATGACTCACAGTACAAGAATACTTAGCAAAGCTGATGGGTTAGTGGCTAGAGTCGTTCCGAATAGCACTTTATTTCAGAAAAATTGCTTCTGGATGGGCATGAAAATTTTCAATAAGATCCCTGATACCTTTTTCAAGATTTAAAGTATCCTTACACTTGGCTTCTTCAAAGCACATTTTATTCTATAGAAGAGTATTTTGACCACAAAGAGTAAAGGATTTTGATATTGCATTTTTAGTGGATTATTGCCTTCCTTATATTGACTTTAATAATTTTTTTTTGTATTATAACAAATTATATTTTTGTATAAATATAAAATAAATTAATTTATATTGTAATAAAATTTTTGCACAAGACCAAGTTTGCATGCTATTGGTAATGGCTAAATAGGACATACTTTAAGCTATTGTTAGACATAATTTGTACCAGCCTATTTAATAGCAAATAAATAAATATGAATATAAAATATCCCACTTTTTTCAACGAAAACCCTTGTATAAAAATAATGTATGGCGGAATTGAGTATCTTATACTTAGTCTGGCCATATTCAAATTCAAATTCAAATATTTTTATTCAAAATAGGATTTATAATCACTTATTGAACGTCAAAATCTACCACCCATTCAAAAGAGACTGCCTCAGACTTGAGAAGAATGGGCGCAAGAAACTCAGCGGGCTTTTTTTTTATATATAAAATATGGATTACAATGTAATATCGTACAATAAACATTAATAATTAAAGAGCCTGAGGGTGTTCGCTTTAATCCCAGTCCGTGGTGTCATTAAGAAAATCGTTTATGCTACAATAACCTTTCCCACACAAACGTTTTTTAACAATTCTTTTAAATTTCGTAACACATTTGTTTTGTACATTTTCTGGGATCATATTGTAGAAGCATATACATCGCCCAACAAGAGACTTACTAACTCGACCCAACCGAGTAGTAGGCATAACAAGTTTATGTTTGTTCCTCGTGTTAACATTATGAATGTCACAGTTTCTAGAAAATTCCTCAATGTGCTTATGAACATACAAAATATTATCAAAAATGTATTGAGAAGCAACAGTCAAAATGTTTTTTTCTTTAAATTTTTCTCTTAATGATTCTTTAGGACCTAGGTTATAAATCGCGCGAATAGCCCTCTTCTGCAGCACAAAGATAGTATTAATATCGGCCGCACTGCCCCATAACAATATACCATAGGACATAGTACTATGAAAATAACTAAAGTATACTAATCTCGCCGTATCTATGTCAGTTAACCGTCTGATATTCTTTACCGCATATGCTGCAGAACTAAGCCTATTCGCCAATACTTCAATATGGGGGCCCCACTGCAATTTGGAATCAAGAGTAATGCCAAGAAATATAGCAGATTCCACTGGTTTTACCACCTCTCCATTTAATAAAATATTCGCATCTACATTTTTGACATTTGGCGCGGTGAATTTAATATATTTGGTTTTATGATTATTTAACAATAAGTTATTGGCGCTAAACCAGTACACGATGTCAGATAGAGCATTGTTTACTTCGTCATATCAAATCACGTCACATAAATACTGTTATAATTAAATAGCACAATATTACATTTGAATTTGGAATCTGTCATTTTTATATGATTGTTCATTGAGGTTTCTCATTTCGGCACCAATACATTGTACAATATTTTGCGATATTAAAATGGAGTGGGGTGATAAAGAGTACCGAATCGCTGTGATTACATTACACAAAGTAGGTATGGAGCGAAATGCATTTTTTTAAACTCTCCATACGCTTGGTATTAGAAAAATGTTTGTGTACCGGGCCATTAATAGGTACAATGAGATCAGCTCTGTTTGTGTACGTACAAACACTTGGACGGCTAGATCCACGTAGTGTTCGTACGAAAAAGTTGGTCAAAGATGAAGATTGCATATTTAAAAATAAATAAATAAATACCTACATCTTTTTTTTTTATTGATAGAACAGAGTCGGTCGGAGCGGCTAGTAATTTATTAACTCTGTCATAGACTTTTGCCAGGATCTTCAGAATAAGCGATTTATGTCCGATGTAAGGTATTCCGGTAAAACCGGTACAAGGCCTTTGTGTCAATCAATTATTTGAAACTACGAAATTACCATCGTTTAAAGACTAAAAAAAACTCAAAAAACACGTTTTTATAGAAAACCAATCTTAAAAGTAGAAAATAATTTTCAATAAGCATACGAACAGTGTAAGTATGCCCCCTTCAAGATGGACCGACGATCTGGTCAAGATCTTGACTTGAGATGTCGCTCTTGTAAATCTAAACAATTTGTTATGTTTTTAAAGTGGGTTATCACTTTTAGAATTAACACAAATAAATTTTAAAAACAAAATTTTATGAAATTTTATTTGTGTATTAATCCTAGAAGTGAGGGTTATCACTTTAAAACATAATAGAATGTATTTTATTGTGGAGTGGAGTGGTTGACGTCCCTTTGCTATAAATGTTTTATTAAGATATGGTAAAAGTAGAGTATTTTTGAGGATATCTTATAATCCACTTCTCATGTATAAACTTCTCTTTGAAACAATCAGCGTGATAAGTGCGGTAGAAGACACCCAATGAAGCGACGTCTCTAAGTAACACCAAGTAACTAAGCCGTTCGAAGAGTACTGGAACTGGATTAAGGCAGTTATCTACTGCAGTGCTGCTCACAGTCAATTGGTTAGAGCCCTGGGATGAGAACAATACTTATATATGTCCGCGAATTATAGAGCTTTAGAATGTGAGCATGTTTCAAATTTCATCTTGTTTTTTTACGACACTAAGAGATGAGACGAACAGGGCGTTCAGCTGATAGTAATTGATATGTGCCGCTCAAGATTCTTGAAATCAGGACGGCCAAAAGTCTGGTATATAGAAGAAATTTAGTACAAATTACTTAGTGCGGAAGTGCCGAGATAACACTATATGGCCGATGTAAAACATTTCCATTACTGTTATTATAAATTGCATGTTAGATAACTAGAGGTAACCAACATAATATCATTGATTTGCTGAAGAATGCACAGAACAAAAACAGCAGATCAAAGTTTCAAGACCTCTCAAACCCAGTGCCTATTCAATGAGTTGGTTGGATGTGCCCCAGAAGTTGGTGTGGACTCTGTGGCTTTCCACCCGGCTCTTTTACGCAAAAATAAATCAAAGAAATATGCAAGATTATGTAAATTTATTAAAAAAAACAATAACATTGTATAATAATAATAAAAAATACATCACATGTGCTAAATTTTCCAAACTATACAGGGAAAGAAATCAACTTAAAATACAAGCTTAAGAACTCTGTATAGATTTGGAAAGTATCAAACAAGACTATTGGGGAAAGTGTGAGCTCTCTTCAGGCTGAGTTACTAGCCTTACATCAAAATCTTGATCATGTATCAAAACAATATGAGATTTCACAGAAAGACAAAGCCGATCACATCACGGCTATGGATGGATTAATTGAATTAAGTAACTATAATGCAGAGCGTTTTGACTCAATTTCTAAAATGTATAGTAATTGTAATTGTCACTTTTTCACGGGCCCTTCAGGCAAAGAAAGTAACAGTAAAGCAATTGCTCAATCTGTCAGGGCTCCCACTACTCCTGTTATTAAAAATCAACTCTCACAAACAATTTCTTCACATAAGAAACATATTAAGATTTATAGCGATGACTTAGAAAGAAATATGGGGTTGATTTTGCATAAAATTAGTAACGGGCAGTTAGTATGAAATATTTGTATGCCAGGGGCAAGTTACTATCAAATTATAAAAAGAATTCTTAGTGATACTCACTGCTCTAATACTTCTATTATTGTTATTATTGGGAGAAGAGGGAATTTAAATAAAAATGTTCTACAAAAATTATACAATGAGTTAAATAGTTTAAAAATAGAAAATCTTATAATATTCACACTGCCATTCATACAGGATCACACCTATCTAATTTTTATAAAAGACAGATAGCCAAATCGCTATCCTTTTATTTATTTTATAACTCAGCCAATTATTTGGCAACCCGGTCCCCTGCTTCTATTGAGCAGGTTAGTAAGTCGATTAGCACTGCTTCTATTGAGCAGTGTAATAGCTTGTTGGACTCTGCTCCTATTGAGCAAAGTAATTATTTGATGAACACTGCTTCTATTGAGCAGTCTTATAGTTTAGTTTCTGGTTTGGAATATGTTCCAAATTATTTAAATTAGTCAATAAGACAATAGGGGACTCCTCTAGCAATATAAATACACAATGTACAACTAATAGTAAACATAATAATTGTAAAGTTATAAACCTGATGCACCAAAATATGCAAGGATTGTTAGGTAAAGAACTGGAACTGGAGTTACTAATGAACCATGAAAATATTGATATCTTATGTCTTACTGAACACTGGCTTAGAAAATATGAGCTCATTTTTAACTCCAGTGGTCATCGGGTGGCAAGTGTGTTTAGCAGAGAAAAGGCAACACGTGGCGGCTCTCTTATACTTATAAGTAAATCATTTAAATTCAAAGACCGTAAAGATATTGTGGGCCTCTCTGTTGAACGTACCATTGAAATAGCCTGTGCAGAGCTTGAGTGTGCCATTGTTGTAAGTATATACAGACCCCCGATGCATTATATGAGTTATTTGAGAGTGTATTGGAGGAGGTTCTATCAAAATTATCAGAATCTAAGAAATATATTATGATTTGTAGTGACTTTAATATTAACTTATTAGAAAAATCCACCACAAGTATTAGATTCAAATCTTTGTTTAAATCATATAATTTATCAAATATTTTCTTAGAACCTACTAGAGTAACCAGCACCTCTAAAAGCTGTATTAATAATATTTTTACTACTTAATTATTAACCTATTTTTCAATCAATAATTAGTAAACTGAGCTCAGACCACTTTGGTCAATTAGCCTCTTTTAATATTGAAGGGAACAAATGTACTTCAACTAAAAAGTTTATGTTTGTTCCGGTAAACAATAGGCGAATGGAGAAATATAGAGGCAATGTTTCAGAAAAATTCTCAAACTTGTATTTGATTTATAACAGTACTCCAAATGAGATGTATGGTAAGTTATTTAAAATAATTAAAACAGAGTTTGCTTCTATATTTACTTCAAAGACAGTCAACTCGGGTGGTGTCTTGTCATTTAACAACTGGGCAACAGCTGGTATTCATAGGAGCAGACAATGGTTATATGAACTATATAGTGAGAGATCATCATGTAATCATGATGCATCTTTCCTTGTATATGTGAAAAATTATTCAAAATTATTTAAGAAAGTATGTACTATTGCTAAGTCAATGCATATTAGAGAAATAATTAAAAATGCTTCAAATAAAATAAAAATGACTTGGAAAGTTATTAACTGGGAATCTGGAAGAGCGAAAGACTGCAAGTTTGAATATAATCTAATAATAAACAATACAAAAATCCACTCTGAGCAGGAAGTAGCTTCTGCTTTTGAGAAATTTTTTTCTGACATTCCAGTTTCCATCTCAAGCACCCTTGTCTCCTCCACCAGTGTTGCCGAGTCACTTTTGGAAAATGTTAAGGAATGTAAACAAAATTTCAAATTTAGTGTTGTTAGCCCAGCAGAAATAATTAAAACTTTCAGATCCCTAGAAATTAAAAAAAACTGCTGATATATGGGGCATATCTGTAAAAATAATAAGTTCTGTTATTGACGTCATAGCACCATATCTAGCACTAGTTTTTAATAGCTGTATTGAACATGGCGTGTTTCCTGACCTTCTGAAGTATAGTAAAATTACACCAATATTTAAATCGGGACTCACTTCTGACCCGAATAACTATCGCCCTGTTTCGGTGTTGCCGACTCTTAGTAAAATTTTTGAAACAATTATTTTAAGCCAAATGCTTACTCACTTTAACACTTATAAGTTACTTCATATAAAACAATTTGGCTTTACTAGGGGACGCTCGACTACGGATGCAGGTGTTGAACTCGTCAGGAATATTTTTGAGGCCTGGGAGGAATCACAAAATGCACTTGGTATCTTCTGTGATTTATCTAAAGCTTTTGATTGTGTTCAACATTCAACGCTGGTCAGGAAGCTATGCCACTATGGTATAAGAGGATGTGCACTCGATCTTCTAATCTCATATTTAAATAATAGGATTCAGAGGGTCGAGGTGAATGGCAGGAGATCTCCTGGGACTCCTCTCGGTATGGGGGTACCACAAGGGTCTATTCTTGGACCCTTCCTCTTCCTAATTTATATAAATGATCTACCTAACCTTGTAGAAAAAAAAACACAAGGTGGTATTGTTTGCGGATGACACTTCACTTATATTCAAAGTGAAACGAAGCCAAGTTTTATATGACGTAGTAAACAATGCTCTATCTGACATCGTGTACTGGTTTAGCGCCAATAACTTATTGTTAAATAATCATCTTCTTAGTCGGACACTCTTGTCAGAGTGGTCGTGGTTGCGCTGACGAGGTACATGGTGGAGTGTTCGGTGGGTCAACATCCTTTCTGAGGGTAGATCTCCTGATGATGTGCTTCCATTTCTGACGGTTAGAGGCGTTGCGAGTACACTGGACTATGGTGGACTCAGTAGCCTTTGTGATGGCGTCTATCCAGCGGGTTGGCGATCGACCGCGTGCTCTCTTGCCTTCCACCTGGCCCTGAACTACCAGTCTCTCCATCGAGTTCTCATTTCTAGAGACGTGACCAAAGAACTTCAGTATTCTTAGTTGCACAATTGACGATAGTCTGTCTTTAATACGAAGCTCTTTGAGGATGGATACATTGGTGCGAAATGCCGTCCACGGGATCTTTAGGAGGCGTCTCCAGCACCACATCTCTAATGCATCGATTTTACAGCGGTCCTGCAGTCTCAGAGACCAAGTTTCGGCTCCATAGAGAAAGATTGGAAACACAAGGCATTTCATCAATCTGACTTTAGTCTTCTTGGTAATCCTCCTGTCCCTCCAAATTTTTCCCAGTTGTTCCACTGCAGACCTGGTGATGGCGCACCGTCGCCTGATCTCGTCGCCACATCCTCCAGTACTTGATATAGTAGAACCAAGATAAATATAGGTCTGAACCACTTCACAGTTGGCATCACACATCAACTCGTACCGCTGCAGTACCGTGCTCATACAACCTCCTCAATAGACCTATTAAATGGGATGGTACACCCATTTCCGCAAGTATCTTCCAAAGGTTTGTCCATATGACCGTGTCAAATGCTTTGCGAAAGTCCACAAAGCAGATGTAAAGGGTTGTATTGAATTCTCTGGCCTTCTCAATAATCTGACGCAGTATAAGAATTTGTTCCCGAGTGCCTCTTCCCTTAACAAATCCGGCTTGCTCGGGTGCAATCTGCCTTGAGAGGTAGGCCAACAGCCTTGTATTAATTATGTGGAGCATCACATCCTTGTATAAATAATCATAAAATATATTAAATTCACCGCGCTAAATGTCAAAAATGTAGATGCGAATATTTTTTTAAATAGAGAGGTGGTAAAACCAGTGGAATTTGCTATATTTCTTGGCATTACTCTTGATTCCAAATTGCAGTGGGGCCCCCATATTGAAGTATTGGCGAATAGGCTTAGTTCTGCAGCATATGCGGTTAAGAAAATTAGAAGGTTAACTGACATAGATACGGCGAGATTAGTACACTTTAGTTATTTTCATAGTATTATGTCCTATGGTATATTGTTATGGGGCAGTGCGGCCGATATTAATACTATCTTTGTGCTGCAGAAGAGGGCTATTCGCGCGATTTATAACCTAGGTCCTAAAGAATCATTAAGAGAAAAATTTAAAGAAATAAACATTTTGACTGTTGCTTCTCAATACATTTTTGATAATGTTTTGTATGTTCATAAGCACATTGAGGAATTTTCTAGAAACTGTGACATTCATAATGTTAACACGAGGAACAAACATAAACTTGTTATGCCTACTACTCGGTTGGGTCGAGTTAGTAAGTCTTTTGTTGGGCGATGTATATGCTTCTACAATATGATCCCAGAAAATATACAAAACAAATGTGTTACGAAATTTAAAAGAATTGTTAAAAAAACGTTTGTGTGGGAAAGGTTATTATAGCATAAACGATTTTCTTAATGACACCACGGACTGGGATTAAAGCGAACACCCTCAGGCTCTTTAATTATTAGTGTTTATTGTACGATATTACATTGTAATCCATATTTTATATAAACAAAAAAAGCCCGCTGAGTTTCTTGCGCCCATTCTTCGTAGGTCTGAGGCAGTCTCTTTTGAATGGGTGGTAGATTTTGACGTTCAATAAGTGATATAAATCCTATTTTGAATAAAAATATTTGAATTTGAATTTTGAATTTGAATGTATATACAAGATAACATACAACCTCCAGCGTCGCAGGATTAGGGTCCAAATTATTCACCAATGGAAGACTTCCTTGCACAAGATTCCGGCTAGATTATGGGTATCACAATGGCGCTTTATTCTTCCGTGAAGCAGTAATGTGTAATTCTAAAGAGCACCGTAATAAGTGAAATTACTGGGCAAATTAGACTTAATATCTTATGTCTCAAGGTGACGAGCGGATATGTAGAGCCGATCAGAATTTTTACGTTTGTCAAGAATCCTGAGCGGCATTGCATTGTAATGGGTAGGGCGTATCAATTAGCATCAGCTGCGTCCTGCACATCTCGTCCCTTATTGTCATTAACAAAAATCTATCGACCAATGCAAGAACTCTCTGGAAGCCCATAAATATTGTGTTATAAACGATCATAAAAGGCCTCCGCTACATCCAGATTATCTGTTAAGCTGCTAATGTATGTGTTACTTGTACTAGAAGATTCACAGCCAACGACGCCATGCTCGTAGCAGTAGATCATCATCATCAGGGAAGAAGTCCACTGTTGTACAAAGGGTTCTCCCAAGGATCGCCATGACGATCCGTCCTACGCTACCCTCATCAAACCTATTCCGGCGATCTTGACCTGATCAACACTACGATACGACCTGATAAAAGGCTAAAGCAAAACACATGATGAGATAAAAAAAATAACATTTTTGAAGATAATTAAAAATCTGTTTTAATATCATGGTGCACAGTACTCTATTTTACTCTAGTAAAACTGAAAAGACAAGCATAGCCGCAAGTGCAGCTTGTATATAATGCTAAGTAAATATAATTAAATTGAAGGTATAATTCATGACAGCAGTGAAATAATCCCAGCATTGAGTGGAACAGTTAATAATGCATCGTCTCGTGCGCTTGCGCAGGTTTATAATAAGCCTGGGACTACATGCGAAATACAAATATATTATATTTTAAATTTATCTTTTATTTTATGAGTGAAGCAATATATATTTCTGTACTATTGTAATATTATTATTCATAACATGTTGTAATAGTGATATGTGACTAAAGTACTTAAAGGAACAAAAGTGTGCGTAATTTTATCTGAATTATCAATATTAATTTACTTTTACTTCCCGGTTACATTATTCCTGGACCTGACGTCATTGACGTCATATCGTCGCTTTGTTACGGTGTGCAAAACAATAAGCAATAGGATATTATTATTAATGTGGTGGCGATTAAACCTAGAACGCAGGACCTAACTCTTGGTACATAGTTCCTCACAGAATAATTTTAAAAATAACTCGTATTTTAATATTTACTTTTAAAACCGAATGAAAAATAATTGAAAGTCAAATAATACAATGCTTCACATTTTTAAATCTAAAACATTCCAACTGTCATGTGAAAAAAGTATTAGTCTTTAATTTCGTATCCAGGAGGTTTATTTTAATAATTTTAAGGTTTGTTTGAAAGTTTTTAGCCAGAGCGGCAATTTAATACTTAATAGATTTATTATACAGTCTTTTATCGAAGCCATTCTGTCGTCGAATGCTAACTATGTTGGTTACATAAGCTAAAAGTATTTTTTCAATTAATTTAAAAATAACTTGAGATACTTATGTTTACTCTATTAGAGTCCAACCCAAACTCAAAATACTAATTAAATAATATAATATACGGGTTTCAAAGCGTCGCCATGTAACCCCAGCATTATAGTTTCCATATGATATAAGTTGGCAACATTGAATGTCGTACGTAAACAAATATATATATTTAATAAGTTTTTATTGCCATAATCCAGACATAATTTACGTTATAATCAGATCATCGGATACATATTGCGTACAGACAGATGGAGATACTTATTATATAGATACTTTATGATACGACATTACCTTTGGTCAATGGATCCAGTTTTGTTTTTATATTTTATAAAATTGTTTACTTGGGTATACCCTTAGATAATTTAAACGTCTAAATATAATCTCTTGCCGTTAGACAACCGATAAAAACAGGCCAGGAATATTAGTTAAGTGTGCGTGACAAGCAACGTTTTACACTCGCGATTTGTATCACTTTTTGTTAGCGAGCGTGAATTGCCAGGATGCCGGCTAGATTATGGCTACCACACGGCACCCTTTTTCTGCCGTGAAGCTGTAATGTGTAAACATGACTGTATTTCAGTCTGAAGGGTACTAGCCGTAGCTAGTGAAATTACTGGTAAAATGAGACTTAACATCTTATGTCACAAAAGTGACGAGCGCAATTATAGTGCTGCTCAGAATTTTTGGGTTTTTCGAGAATCCTGAGCAGCACTGCATTGTAATGGGCAGAGCGTATCAATTAACATCAGCTGAACGTCCTGCTCGTCTCTTCCCTTATTTTCATAACAAAAATGTTCTAAACAGAGGCTAGTTCTAAAGCCTATTTTTTCGAGGTTTTCCCAGCTGTCATAAGACTATGATATAGATAGACATCTATGACGTATTAATGATCTAAGAGTATACCCATAATTTCATTCTAATATATTTTGTAACAAGAACGTCTACAAGTGTGTACCGAAGAGTTATTGGACCTATGTGGTTTTTTTGTGAAAAGTGACGATTCGAGCAATGCGTTCATTATTAGCATCAGGCGGTGTCCACCGCTGGACACAGGTCTCCCCCAAAGATCGGCGACCACGACGATCGGTCCTACGCTGCCCTCATCCAATTATAGTAATAATATGATATATCCAATTAGTATTGCGGTGATCTTGACCAGATCGTCGGTCCATTATGGGGGCCAACCAACACTGCGTCTTCCGATACGTAGTCGCCATTCAAAGACTTTTCCCCAACGCAAGACGTTTACCTACCTGATAGTAATTGATACGCCCTGCCCGTTCAGGGTTCTAGAAAACCCAAAAATTTCGAGCAGCATCGCAATTAAGCTCGTCATCGAACCGAAAAACTTTAATCTGCATCACGGAGATAAACGCGCCGCTCTGACGCTCTTGCCAACGTCCTGAGCAAATCAGCCTCCGAGTGGTATAAAATAGATGTCCTTATGAGTTCCTCCTTCCATCCGCAGTATCGGTTCTCACGAAACATTCAATCCTGCATTTTTTTTATGGAATAGACGGACATTTGAGAGGACATCACTTCATGAAAAAGAGTAGCCGTTGAGTTCCTTGTATGTTCTTCTCACGAGCTCTACTTTTTACGAACATATTTAAGTAATTCAAATTAACTA
The DNA here is from genome assembly GCF_905404315.1 of Leptidea sinapis. Classification (NCBI taxonomy): domain Eukaryota; kingdom Metazoa; phylum Arthropoda; class Insecta; order Lepidoptera; family Pieridae; genus Leptidea; species Leptidea sinapis. The sequence goes on from NC_066266.1 coordinate 14,301,042, forward strand.
AATATTTTTAATGACGATTCAAAAGCGCTTAGGTTAAGCCTTATTAAATAAAGTTTATTTGAGTTTGAATTTGATAGCAAGTCATCGCTGCTGTCAATACAACCTTTTTTTTAAGGAAAAGGAGGACAAACGAGCGTACGGGTCACCGGTGTGAAGTAATCACCGCTACCCACGTTCGCCTGCAACACTAGTGGAATCACAGGAGCATTGCCATTGTTTAAATACTGATCTCTTTAAATTTTTCTCTAAATGTTCAAATATCTTGTCTTATAAGTACTTATTTGTAAAAACAGAGCTTTAATCGTAAATTCGTCGCAATCCAGTCTATAACATTTCCTCTATAGAATTCGAAAAGTACATATTCCAATAGACATTACACAATACTATGAAATATTTTCTGTATGGCAAATTGTAAACAGTAATTTCAATGCGATAATTTACTTTATTTAACGAATTTTGTTAATCCACTGTAACTATTTATCGAATTGAAGCTCTATTTATAAGTACATAAGTTTCACTTTAATTTACTAGTGGTTTTATTGCAATTTCTATAGAATTAAGTAAAGCATAAAGTGTCAATATCAGCATTTAATCGGCTTAGAGACGTGCAGAGTCAATGGGTCTGGTACCTCCTGGCTTAAGCGGTGTGCGGAATATTGCAAATGTCACGTTATGATGATTTTTGTAGTTTTTTAGGAGATTTTGTAACGATCCCATTAAAGGGACACAAATAAATGAAAGCAGTTTTGGAGTAGCATAACACCGTGGAAATTTTTGTCATCCCAATTTCGGCTCAAATGTAAAAAGGCCTCCAAATATAGTGTACGTAAGCGTACAATTATAATCATACAATTTTTCTTGTTTCATATTCAGATACGGCTATAAACCCGCATTAACATCTGTATTATCGTGTGCGTAGGAAAACTTATGATATTATTTCAAATCAAATAAAATATCAATCAGTTATTGCTAAACATATGTCGACGTACCTGAGATCCTAGTCACGATGGTCTGCTGCTGGTTGATCCCCTAGGACTAACGAGTCCTCTAGGAACTCCTGGTGCTAAGGTGCGTGTTACTTCCTCCCGGCACGCCGGCGTGTGTAGCAAAAAGGATTTATACGTTGCGTTACACCGAGAACTTAACAATGCGATAATCGGCCCTTTTTTATAACGTTACACTAGTTACGGAATCAATGCTGTCACCATTTAATGACAAGATCTTATCCATCTATAGTTATGTCACGTATAGTTATACGGCCGCTTTCAATAGTCTATCTATCCTTAGTTTAACTTACTAGAGGTAGAAAAATCTATCCTTTCACGCTTACTTACATTTCAATAACCAATCCTCTAACATCTAACCTATATTGGACATAACTATGGATAGATAAGATTTGTCATTTAACGGTCACAGCAATTTATCCGTAACTAGAGATACGTTATTCAAAACGACCGATAGTCCAATGCTCTATGTCGATAGGTTATTGAAATGTAAGTAAGCGTGAAACCTTTGGAAGTTAAACTAAGGATAGATGGGTTATTTAAAACGGCCGTAGATCATTGATGAAGTCCTTATGAAAAATTTTCTAATTATATTAATCGTATATTTATGCGTATAATGCTATTATGCGTGCGATCTGTGTTGCTCGGTGATAACTTGGTTATATTATTATGCGGCGCAATCGGCAACTGTCATTAGATTTGCCTCTCAGATGATAATGAGTCTATTGTCTATGGCATGTCTCTGTCTACAGAGAATCGTCTGACCTCTAATTTGCAATAACCTCCTATAACTCCTAATATATTATATAATATAATATATAATTATGTCTATTATGTTTGTATTATGTTTTACAATAAACTTTCTAATTTAAAAAAAATCAATAAAAAAATTATTAGTACATATTGTATAAAATAAGTTAATATCTAAGACCTTTTATAATGTGAATGATTATTTGAATGAGAAGTATGTTATTAATTAAAATATAATTAATTATTATTGAATATTATATTATACTCTTTTTATGCTATTATTTAAGTTACTTTTTTACTTCATCTAAGTTGCTAATAAATGTCTGTTCTAATAAATGTATAGCTGGTTTTTTTGTTTAGTTACACTGCGAAAACCACTGAACCAATCCAAATAATACAGTTTATACTTTTATTACGATTGCTACTAAACTATGAAATGCAAATATTACTATAAAATGCAGCGTGTTTCGGAGAAGGTATATGAAATATTGATTATTTTTTTTTTACTTTTTATAATACAAATAATAATTAAGTAATAGTTGTATTTTAATATAATTATTTATTTTTAAAGTGAATATATTATTAAGTATTCTGTGAATATTTCAAGCGTCTACCAGTTGCCGAGCAAAAACGAACAAAAAAAAAATCAAAGGTTGTTGTATTAGATATATATTATATATATAATATTAGGAGTCTCAATTATTTATTTTATTCTGTTTAAGTATTATATTATATAGTTATAGTATTATTTCTTGTTATAGCGGCAACAGAAATACATCAACTGTGAAAATTACAACTGCCTAACTATTACGGATCATGAGATACAGCCTGGTGACAGATGGACTGACGGACAGCAGAGTATTAGTAATAGGGTTCCGTTTTTACACTTTGGGTACGACACGCTAAAAAGAATTACCGATGAAATGTAATATTTTAATTTGTGTGTTGCAGATAGTGGAAGCGGTTCTTCATAGATATATTATATATCTTTGTAATAATGTTTTTGTTTGTACATAGGTACATAAGATACATAATAAGTAAATGTACACACTTTTATAATAAAGTCCCAGCCACTGTTCAGGCATTATCTATAAATAAATTAAAACATTTTATTAAAAAATGGCTCTGTCGTAAATCCATCTACTCCACTAGATTATGATTATTTTATAGCAATAGCAATGACACTTCAATATTGTATATTTTTATTAAAAAGAGCGCAAAAAAATAATGCTGGGAGAGTTTCTTGCGCTGCTTCATCTCTCTCATAGCGCCATTTGTTTTCGAAGCGGTAGCTGTATCTAATACATTAGAAATGACATCAAAAAGAATTCTAAAGGAATCAATTTTGAAAAAATAAATGCCTTTTATGCCTTTTATAAATAGGTATTGTTTCACCTTGACTGTTCCGAACTCACTATAACTCGCTGATGGTCCATTTGTCACTTAGAAGTGACACATCGTGGCTATGAGATTTCTAGTACTACCTTACTCGATTCGGTTGAACCAACTAACTTTAGCAATAACAAATATGTTAAAGTACCGGTTAAGCAAAACATGTGTTACACCATTAAACAATTTTTAGATGACCATCTACCAGTGGGCTCCTTTGCACAGGATGCCGGCTAGATTATGGGTACCACAACGGCGCTTATTTCTGCCGTCAAGCAGTAATGTGTAAACATTACTGTGTTTCGGTCTGAAGGGTGCCGTAGTTAGTGAAATAACTGGGCAAGCAATTATAGAGCCGCTCAGAATGTTTGCGGTTTTTCAAGAATCCTGAGATATATATTATTATTTTTCTAAAATATATTTTCTGTTAACCGTAACCATCCAATCTTAACTAATCCAATCAAACAAATGATTTAAGTTTTCTTTAGTGTTAATTCCGCCAATATTTGTTTTTAAAACAATTCGACACGTGTTTCGCCTCTACACGAGGCATCCTCAGGACGTGTTGTCTCGCCAAAATCTGGCACAACTGATGAATGAAATGAATGAATCAGTCTCGAATTGTTTTAAAAACAAATATTGGCGGAATTAACGCTAAATAAAACTTAAATCATTTGTATAATTATAGATTTCCGCAAAGTAACGCCTAATTCAATATTTTTTTTTATTCAAATCAAATCAAAATCACTTTATTCACATAAGTCACTATCTCCTCACAGTCTCCTATACTATACGAAGGGTTGAGCTAATGAGAAGGAGTAGCAAGAAACTCATTGCCACTCCTTTAAATCAAGATTTACATTTTCAACATAAAATCATTTTAATTACAATATAATATGTAAAGTGATGCAACAAACATACTCGAACGTCAAAAAGACAATGTCTTATACGAGTAAGTCATAAAAGTAAATGTAAATTAATAGAAAACAAAAGTTATTGAGTACAGTAGCTGCATCATCCACACACACTGTAAATAAATAAAGATATTCTGTGAGCATTTTATAAGCGATTAAAAATAATATGCTACGCCAAGGTATACGATGGTGCCACACATTCCACAATCTATGTTAAAGGCAGCGTTACTGTAAAAAATTAAATTTGACATAAACCTTAACTATAACTATATAATTAGTGGGCAAATGAGAATTAAAATGAAATTAACATCTTATGTATCAAGGTGACGAGCGCAATTGTAGTGCCGCTCAGAATTTTCTAAGTTTTTCAAGAATCCTGAACGGCACTGCATTGCAATTGGCAGGGCGTATCAATTACCATCAGCTGAAGGTCCTGCTCCTCTTGTCCCTTATTTTCATTAAAAAAAAGAAACTCAGGCTTAAGCTGAGATCTATAAGTGTATTTACTTAGACATTACTTAATAATCATTTTATCTTTGATTTCGTTTTTATAGTCAGTTGGCAGCTGAAAGTATGAAGAGCTTAAGCCAAGACAGCCCAATGAAAAAGTCAAGTTAGGGTTTTATCACACTCAGCTAAGTTAGTAAGTAAAGTCTGAGCAAAGTATAAGTACCTACGCTTTATAAATATCATCTGTAGATTTCTAATCCGGCAAAGCTTTTGTGTTTCCGCTGGTCTTGCGTGAGTGAATGGAGACTTCCATGAACGAAAATGTGTTTAGAGAATTAAAATATTTTAATGTAGGTATTGTTATTTATAAGCTCTCAAGCTACCAAAAAAAGCTTAAACATCACGGTGTGATTATTGTGTCATTACAATATTTTTAGTGGTAACATTATTATTATTATATTTTAAGTTTAATCATGTAAAGAGTGTAATTTGTTAGTTGCCCAAATTAATAAATAACATATTATCATCATCAGCCGGAAGACTTCCACTGCTGGACAAGGGCTCCCCCAAAGATTCCCACGACGATCGGTCCTGCGCTGCCCTCATCCAACGTATTCCGGCCAGATCGTCGGTCCTTCTTGTGGGGGGCCTACCAACACTGCGTCTTCCGCTACGTGGTCGCCATTCGAGGACTTTATTGCCCCAAAAACTATGTGCCCTGCCCACTGCCACTTCAGTTTCGCAATCATTTGGACTATGTCGGTTACTTTGGTTCTCCTACGGATCTCCTCATTTCTAATTCGATCTCGCAGGGAAATTCCGAACATAGCCCTCTTCATTGCCCTCTGAGCGACTATGATCTTTCTCATAAGGCCCATAGTTAGCGACCACGTCTGCGTACCGTAAGTCATCACTGGCAACATACACTGCTTGAAAACCTTCGTCTTCAGACACTGTGGTATTTGGGACGAGAACATTTTACGGAGCTTTCCGACCGCTGCCCATCCGAGTTGGATTCGACGAGTGACGTCTTTCACGAAATTGGACCTGCCTAACTGGATTGTTTGTCCGAGGTAGACGTACTCGTCGACAATTTCGAGAGTACAGTTCCCAATTGTTATGGGAGTAGTTGCGACATGGACATTTGACATGATCTTCGTTTTGTTCAGGTTCATTTTGAGACCTACTCTTTGGGAAGCTGTATTGAGGCCATCGAGGATATGGCTTAAGTCTTCTACGGTCTCTGCCATGATAACGATATCGTCTGTGAACAACAAATAATATTTACACTTATAAAATATAATAAATACTATAAACGTATTATGTTAGTACAGTGAAGCCAAAAGGGATGCAATTATAAATAACAAATACCTGATCAGATTGACTCTCAAATGTAATTCACAATAATCGCCTTTACAAGGTTAACAAGCGTGAAAGCTTAATATCGGCAGTTAGCGAACAGCTGCCCAGTGACGGACGGTGGGTTCGATGCCCGTATTCAAACAGTGACAAATTAGAGCACGGCCGATTAGCAAGCAATTGTTGACGCAAAGGTGTTTGTGATGAGATCTGGGTATTGTACGGAAGTAATAACTGCAGTTGACAAACCCATCGTTGGCTTTGATAGGTTTGAGAACTGAGTTTTTTTTGTGTAAATTCTACTTTAGAGATTAACGCGAGTTTTACATATTTAAATAAAACACTTTTTAAAGGATTAAATGGACGTCTGGTTAATTGTTCAATTCTTAAGATGTAGATGTACCTACGTACTAATTCCAGCTGTACATACACACACCAACACGTAATGTTATATAGGAGAACCTATTGTACCCAGGACAGTATTTTAGATTTTTTTTTTTTTTTGACGAGCTGTACCTAGTAGACGAACCTACTCGAATCATTTTTGCAGATTTTGAAAGGTCAATTATTTGAGTATTCACCACCAAAATATCAAAAGTGTTTATTTCATACTTACATGTGTTTTAATAACTAAAACAAAAAAAGGGATTAATGGCCAAGGTACAATATACCTTATGTACCAAGGCCAGCAATATGGTGTGCCTAGGACAAATCGAGGAATTGGGGGTTATATCAGACTTCAAAGCATTTTAAAAATGCTTACTTTGTTCCCCAAAAAACTTTTTAACTTCGATAACACCAAATCCGGCTTAATGGCGGTAAATGACTACTTTCAAATTGAATAGTGTATATAATATAATATCGGGACTTTTTTAAAGCAGTCTTATGGCCCAGGTACACATAGTGCCAAGGTATAACAGGTTACCCTCCCTACACACAAATCTTTAGAACATGACTAGTCTGTCGCAGTTGCAGTAGGTATGCTATTCAATGAAGATAAAGTGTTACCAGTACATTTTTGGTGCAAAAGGTTTTGTTGCTATTGAATAATATGAAAAAAATTGTTAAAAAATTCCTATTGCATATAAATACAAAAGTCATACCAAAGAAATGTATGTGCTGTCCGTATCTAGAACACAAAACTATTATGGTGAATAAGGTAGCTTGCACCAAAAAACAAATCAAATCAAAATCACTTTATTCTTGTAACTCAAGGAACTGACACTTACGTGTATGTCAAAACTGTTATACAGTATAGTAGGCATATCAGAAATGAGCCCAATACCAAAAGTGAATACAAAAGCATATTATACACAACGAACATTCTAGCTCATTTGCTGAAAAATTGAAAGGAAATTCGGAGGTCATTTTAATATCTATATAACTTTGGGAGCTGTTTCTCTGCTAACAGACTGCTATGCAGTTTGGTGGAGGTGTGCTTTTGTATTCTATTGTGTATTTGGAGTGAATAAAGGCTTTTATTATTATAATTAGTTACTTGTGTGCATTGCAAATTCCAATGCTTGTGTTAAGAAATATATTCTAATTATTATATTATTAGATATTATTCCATAGAATCACTTATGATTTTTGGTTGCAACAATTACTAGACATCGTTCGCTGAAAAAAAAACCTGATTTGAAGTTCAGTAAGCGGTTTAAACTTACTTCAGATTGTAAAATTTTCTTAACTTGATCATTAAATCTTGTTTGTACTCGTAATATTAATTCTATCATTGAACGCATCATTTAGACTGGGAACTTCGATTACTTACCAGTGAAGCCTAGCCATCGATATTTACATTTTAAGTTAAATTAATATTAAATTAAATTACATAAATATTCTTTTCTTATATTTACATTAATAAAAAACTGGAGTAATGTTTCCCAAAGAGATTTGTATGTATTTATTTTTGTTTTCAGTCGTTTTGCAAGATTGTTTGGAATACCCTGCCATCTATGTTTTCATGTTAGAAGCAACTCCGTGCAACATCATTTTTGAAAATAGTTGATGTGCACGCTGTATATTTCATAGAAAGTTGCCGTATGCGTTTTATATATCAATACTAGATGGCACTAATTAAAAATTGTAAAAACAAGGTACGTGCTTTTAACAGCTGGGTAATGCCCCTATTAATATACACTTTCGGCATACTAAAGTGGACTCAGACCGAGCTCGACGCCCTAGATAGAAATGTCCGTAAACTACTGACGACATACCGGATGCACCATCCACCCTCATCTTTGATGAGATTACACATCCCACGGAAATGTGGAGGCCGCGGGTTTCTAAGTGTCAAAAACCTGCATAATCGTGAGCTGTATAATCTCAGGGAATATTTCCTACGTAAAGAATGGGCAAAGCATCGAGAAATTGTGGCAGTAGACAATGGACTTACTCCGCTCTCTTTATGGCGAATTATTTGCGAAAACCGGATATACTCAGTACTCAAGATCGCTTGAATGTATGGAGGGGCAAATCGTAGCCAGGTCACAGCCGTTTGTGACCTGGCTACGATTTGGTGACCTCTTTGGGGAAACTGAAGGATTTGCCTGTGCAATTGCTGATGAAGTTATCAAGATAAATAACTACCGGGAATACATCATGAAGGATGGCACAGTACACATATGTCGGGCGTGCCATCATCCTAGTGAGTCTTGTCGTCTTGCCAATGGAGAGTATTTGCACAGACACAACCAAGTAGCCAGGATTATCCATCAGGAACTTGCTTGCTTGAACTGCATTTTGAAGTCCCATATTATAAGTATACTCCGGAGCCAGTTCTGGAAAACAGCCGTGCCAAGCTCTACTGGGACCGATCTATCATGACGGACAGAACTATCATTGCTAATAAGATTGATATTGTGTTGGTAGATCGGTTAGAGCCTCGGGCATTTATTGTTGATATCACCATCTCGTGTGATGATAACCTTGTGAAAGCTGAAAGACAAATTGTCGGTGATACGGTTATAGTATTTACTAACCCCCTTATTCATAACGGTCCGCTAATCGTAAACATCTGCTTAGGAATGTTTTTTCTCATTCTGACTTAGGTCAATAGAAGAAGACCAGAGCGAGAATTAGCAATACTCTAAGTTAGCAGACTATTATGAATAAGGGGGTAATAATAATTTAATCTATATACAGTATGAAATAAATAAAAATATAAGTAATACTAGTCCCCAGAACTATCGCAAAATTAATTATTTGGTTAAAAAGTTTAAGTTGAAAAAGTGATATTTTCAAACAAAATAAATATTTAAATAAATGTAGTAAAAGGAGACATTTATTTTTGTTCGAGGAATAGGCCCACCACGAAATGTGATGTATAGTAATGAAACATTGATTTATTCCTTATAATCTCTAGATTACAATGGTATATTTAGTTAAAAATGGTCTAACTGGAATACTGAGAAATACGACAAAATGTGAACATGTGTCAAAATAACCTAAAAATCATATATGTGTTAGTAATAAGTTTTAAGGTCGATCCAGTAAAACATCGTCTTTACAATAAGCAGTTTATTAGAATTTACAATAACTTCTTATATGACTTCACTTAATGTACGAACATAGTATTAGAAGGCATGCCAGGCAACTGTTGAAGCTCGACTGGCTTGCTGAATGTTGATCGTTTGTGTTAAAAACGTTAGTAACCGATTGATAGCTTACTGATCAAAGAGGAGGTTGGCAGATTAGAGAGAATCAACACCGTCTATGGAATTAAAGTAGAGTAGACTTATGGTTTTAATATTTGTAACAGCTCGGCCATCGATCTTCAATGAGTGATTTCGTTGCAGTCAAAGCCTTAATATGGAAGCATTACAAACAGTGTGATTTTCACAATTGAAGGGGTTTTTGGAAGAACAACCATGGTCAAGTTTAGCAAACTTTACAGGAGAAGAAAAAAACATTTATTTAATTAACCATTAATATATTACTACAAAATAGTAACCAGTATTAAAAGTTAGAGGAACAAATACTTATTAAAACTAGTCTTATATATTCCTATATTTCTATGAAAAACATACAAAATACACATGGACAAAGTCAGTTTTTCCAGATAATGTTACAAATAAATTAACATGGGTTACTTTTTCACAAAAATTAAGTAAAACTTTTACTTTTGTCAAAGATTACTTTTGTCTTGTTTTTGTATTAATATTACATATTAATAAAATATAAATTAGTAGGTAAATTATTCACAGCCTGTTATCATCTTCATCAACTTCAGCAAGATTATCACCAATATCAAAGTTTGCATCACTACAAATTCTATGATAATAAGCACGGTTCTCTGGCTTTGTTAAAAATTTACTAAGGGATAGTAAATTTTGTACCTTAGCAGCATTACATGTTGCAGGCCCAGTAATAGAATCTTTTGTTTCTATATATTGGTATTTTTCACTAGTTTTAATAATATGTACTTGTCGTAATTTCAAAGCAGTATGTTAAAAAACATATCTTGTTCAGCGGTTTTACCTTGAAGGGAGAAGGATGTTTTCTAGAATCTTTGATTATGTTATCCCAATCACTTGGAAGTTCTGGAGAAAATAATGCCTTCTTTCCAATAAGGGCAAAATCAGAATCATTTGGGAGGTAAGTATGTCCCCTCATTGGAAACACGTGCAAAACTGACTTGAATATTTTTAACACATGTACTAAAAATACCCGAAATATACCATTACATGATTTTTATTCTGCCCACTGCAACCATCACTTATCAATATCAGAGTATCAGATGTAATTTCTTTGTTGTTTAAATAATGCAGGAGTAAGGATGTCACATCTGATGCTCTTTTTTTTGGTTCACAAAAAAAGCTACATTTATTAAAAGCTAAACAACTAGCACAATGTGATTCATCATATCATCCATTATTAGGAATCGCAAACTTAATACAGTTGTTAGAAATAATATTACAAAACTGCGCACGATCGTTGATTTTTTTTTTTTTTTATATTAATTCGTTCTTTCGAACAGGCTATAGCCAGGGGCCTTACTGCCTTGTCGTTAGTATTTTCATTTCTTTGGTATTTATTATTTTCACTATTTTGTTTTCCAAAATGTCCAATCCAGTTTTCTCATTTCATCTTACATTATTTCCATTTTCCTTTTCCAATTATGTATATTCGATAGCGAATATTTATAGTAGTTTCTTTCATCAAATCCAATCCAGTCTTAAAGTCATCAGTTATTTTACCATTTCCGTTAATGTATAATTCTCTAAAGAATATTTTCCATATTTTCCTTTTAGTAAGTCCAAATCCAGTAATATAGTCTCTAATAATTTTCCCCCTTTCTTAAAGTCAAATCCAGTGTAATTTGCATAACTTTTTAGAATAATACCTACCTATTTACATTATCTGTTCAGTTCGCGAATTGCGCTATGCTATTACTAGTTGTATATGTACAAGTTATAACGTATTTACATAATTATAAACAAATTTACAACGTATGTATCTACTAATTACAATGTATTTACAGTACTACATACAAATTTATACAAGGACATATAAGTTAATGTGTCCTTTAATAGATCTATTACTGAGAGCGGGATTATATTGGGTGCACCATATATTTCCAGTAGCTCATCCATCAGCACAAGGCGCTGTATGCCAAAGGACGAACAATCAAAAAAGATGTGATCCAGAGACTGATCTTGTTGCTTATTACAATGGTCACAAAAAGGAGAGGAGACAATTTTTTTGCGATGAAGATGAAAATTCAATCGATAGTGACCAATACGCATTCGTGTTATTGTAGTATAGAACTTTCTGTGAGCGTTATTTTTAAACTTACAAAACCAGGGTGTGCTATTAACGGAATTATCTAACAAAGTATACGAATGAGCCTTATTTTCAACTTCTGTACAATTGTACCAATATCTTCCCCAAAGAAGAGTCATACGCTGTTTTAGATTACTTATTATATCTGTATATGGTATGTTATATCTTAATATTTAAATCTTGTAGAAATTTAAAAAATGAAGAAAAATCTTGCAAGATAAACAACTGTCTCTGAAATGAAGACGATTGATAAGCAATAAGATTCTTAAGAAGATTGTTCGTCGGCAAGCTATAGAGCTTTAAAATAAATCTTTCTTTAAGATAACTAAATCTAATACACAAAGGAGGAAGGTTGGCCTCGATTTGCATAGCAGCTATTGGGCTAGTTTTAAGTGCACCCAATATTGTACGCATACATTTATTTTGTATTTTATCCAGACTATTAACAATTTTGCTGTCTGCGGCGAAACAATGTAAGCCATATTCAAAATGACTACGAATAAGCGATTTATACAAAATTAACAATATTTTAGGGTCCGCTCCCCACGACGTTGCACACAAAGATTTTAATACATTATAAGCTTTATTCGCTTTAATTATAACACTATCTGTATATTTTTTCCAAGACAGTTTTTGGAGTAAATGTTACACCTAGAAATTTTATGTCACATGAAATAGGCAGTGGAATGCCATTGTATAAAATGGGAGGCAATATGATGCGTTTACGACCAATCACAAAGACTTTTGATTTGGTTGGATTTACATTTAAATTAAGATAAGAAAAGTATTGATATAAATTTACAAGTGCTTTATTAATAGTAGCGGCTAAATTAATCAGATCAACTCCCGATACATAGACGACTAAGTCATCTGCATACTGTAGGTTTACTATATTTGGCCCCAAAATAAGGTTCAATCGTCTTATGTACATAATAAAAATTAAAGGAGACAATATTCCCCCCTGACAAACACCTAGAGAAGAGAGTCGTGGTCCATGCAAATGTTTATTAAATTTTACATATACTTTTCTGTCAGTCAAAAAGGATTGCATCCAATTTATTATTTTACCTGGTATCCCTAACATTGATAACTCGTCACAAAGCACGGCAATATTTACACTATTGAAGGCACCTGAGATGTCAAAAAATACAGACAAAAGATACTGATTACTTGCTAAACATTGATGCGCATCAAGCTGTAACTGCGCTATACTCTCCCTAGAAGACCGACCTTTGCGAAAACCAAACTGATTATTAGGCAAAAGACAATTTTGTTCTATAAAGAACTCGAGACGTTGTTTTAGAAGCTGCTCAAATATCTTCCCAACACAAGACGTGAGAGCTATAGGTCTATAAGAGTCAGGTAACATTTTATTTTTGTCTGGCTTTAAAACTGGGATTAAACAGTCTGTTTTCCATTCTGCAGGAATAGTATTCTCCTTCCATAGGCGATTAAGATTATTTAAAAAGATGTTGAGACTGTGGCAATTAAGTTTTTTGAGTAAAATATATGGAATGGTATCAAGACCGAAAGATGTATCTCTTCTAGTAAATAAAGCGGATTTTAGTTCTTGTAAAGAAAAAGGCTCTATCAAATATTTATTACTATCATTAACAACATTTATATAGTTAGTTAACTCATTTGATACAAAGTCAGAAGTATACTTTTGTAGAAAATCTGGAATCCAACTATCATTCAACACACTGTCAGGAATGTAAGTTTTGTTAAATTTGCGCATGTATTTCCAAATTGAAGACAAAGGAGTACAACGATTAAATGAATTGCACAAGCCTATCCAGCTATTTCTTCTTTCACTTTTTAAGATAAGTTTTTTTAAAGCCCGCAATCTCTTAAACTCCACATAATTTTCATCAGTGGAGTTGTTTTTAAAATTAATGTAACCATTTTTAGCATTTAAAACTGCTTCTGTACACCTCTGATTCCACCAAGGCAACCAAGGATATTTAAAAGATTTTTGTGAACAAGAACTAGTAACATTATTACTATTAGAACTTTTGGAAAACAGACAGCTAGGGATTGACTGCTTGGCAGCAGAAAGTAAAATATTACAAAAGGAATTAAAAGCATCTATTGAAGATAAAGTGTCAAATTTAACATCATCCAAATAAGAAACAACTAAGTTACTATACATACTCCAATTCACCTGCTTATAATTAGGGTGAGTGGGCAAATGTAGATTATTACATAATGTGTTTTGCAAACTACTACTATCACTACTTACTGCCATTTTTATTATTACAGGGAGATGATAACTACTGCCCAGAGGACTGTCAATAACTGACCAGTCACATAAAAGAGCCAATGATGGAGTTACCAAAGTCAAGTCAAGAGCATTAGGACGCCAAGATGGAGATCCTATTGTGGTAGCTTGACAAAAACATCTTTACCTCGAGGCAATGTATCAACACATCCCCACAACATGTGATGAGCATTGAAATCACCTGCAAATATCATTGGCTCTGGAATGGACTTAATTAAACTGTTTAAATTGTTTTTATTAAATGGAGGATTTGAATTGGAAGGACTGTAAAAACTTACAATACTCAGTTCTTTGTTATTAATTTTAATTTTAATGCAAACATTTTGTAGAGCACTATCAAAATATGTATTTATGTTAGAAAATGTGATATTATTATGAATAAAAATTGCTACACCATTGTGTTTATTACCACAATCATTCCTTATTGTTTTATAGCCTTTTATTAAAAAATACTGATGTGGTTTTAACCAAGTTTCCGAAATTATAGCAATATGAATATGATTTTCATATAAAAACCTTGTAAAAATAAGCCTATTACTAATAATACTTTGAGCGTTCCACTGCACTATATTCAATGTATCCATAATAACAATTAACTAGATGTCTTTTTTCTAAAAGTGTTATTCAGAATTTCCTTAATACTATTTGAATTTATAGTTAACTTATCTTTATTCGTACAAATTTGTAAAACTGCTTCAACCAAGAGGTTCATAAATTTGTCAGATTTTATAAGATTGCTCAGGTGTGTGTCAATATACTTTGAGTTTAATTGAGGGAAAGCAGATTCATTGAAGAGATCTGAGTATCTAACACTACGGGACTTCACTTTGTTTTCTTCAATTTTTTGTTTTTTCAGAGGACAGGTAGATGAGATAGCTATGTGATCTCCACCACAGTTGGCACATTTTGTTAAAGTTTTTGGACACATTTTAAAATTGTGATTGTCAGAACATATGGAACAAACTTCATTGTTTCTACAAAATTTAGCAATATGGCCAAATTTCATACAGCGTAGACACTGTTTAATAGGGGGTACATATACATTAACCTCATGCCTCCAGTGATCAAGTGTTACATACTCAGGTAACAACGTTGATGCAAATGTGACTGCAACAGTTTGCGTTGGAACAAAGGAGACAACACCCTGTGGGTCCTTTACTCGCCGCATGAACCTTCTCACAGCAATAACTTTTTTACTCGATGCAATTAATTGATGAATTTTTTTGTTGGAGTAATCAGTGGGAACAGAAGTAAGAACTCCAGTGACCTCCGTTTCAGAAGCCGGAATTGAGGCAACCATCTCCAACTCGCTAAGTAACTTTTCATTTTTTAAAAATACATTCGCATTGTTAGGCAGGTCAAAGGTAACACCAACTTTAAAAGCATTAACGGACCTCAGGTGCAACACACCCGAAACGCAATGCCTCCTGATTCCATTTGACAGACCCAACCTGTCCTTGTCTGATATTTTGACTTCACCCTGCTTGCGATTGAGAAATACAATAAATTCCTTCTTATTTGAATTTTCGTCGTACAACCTATAATAATTTGTCGCTCTATAAGGGGTATACTTCTCTTTATCCTTTCTTCTTACAATGAGACGTTCAGTCACCTCCGCGTCAGATACCGAGGATTCGGATAGGGGAAGTTCGTCTGCTGGTTCTGCGTCGCTCTGGCCGTTCTTCGGCCTTTTACCTGTACGCTTCCCCATGGCGATGGGGAAGCGCACTTAACAATTTATATATACAAAAATCGAATATTTATAAACCAGGATAAACAATTTACAAGTATGAAAAATATATGCACAATGAACAATAATTTAAACAATTTTTTTTGTATAAGCGCGCCTTCCTTCGTTCACTCGTTCCCGCCAAAAAACGCACGATCGTTGATATTCGAAAACAGCTTGACAGATGACAACTGACTTAGGGTGTTTTTCCAAAAAAAAAAAAAAAAACTATGACTATGACAAAGACTTGACAATGGTTGTTTTTCCGGATAGAGAACAAACTTTTTTAATCAATATCTGTTGACTACGGTTAAATTTGATAAAACTGTAAATGCCAGTTTAGGAACACGAGTTTGTTCTATCCATAGATACAAAAATATCTTTTTACTTTTTTTTTGACGTTGGTTGTTTTTCCAAAAACCCCTTCAATTGTATACCTTATTTATTTATTTAAGGTACAAAAACGATTACAAAGTAAAACATGAAATATAAAAAAATAAAAATAAAGATCTTATCACTATAAAATTGTAAATCTAACTATTGTAAACAGCGTAATATTATTTACATTCACATTGAAAATATGTAAGTACAACTAATATTTGAGTTCTATGTTACAGTGCTTCTTAATTGTTATTTCAAAATTATATAAACGTTGACTAAATATATCGATTTCACAATTTTAATTACTACTTAACTCGTTATACTTCGGCACATACGATGAAATGGATTAATATATTATGCGAGATTGTTGTAACAGTGCGGTATTGCAAAAATTTTTGGCATACGAGTGGCTTGCTTGCGAGTAATTAAGTGATAAAGTGTACAATTCTCTAACTACTAATAATAATGTAACTAAGCAAAACATATTTTAATGTTCAAAAATCGCTCACTACAAAACTCACTTCTCGTTAATGTTCTTTGTAACCACTTGTTGCTTTTCTTTGGGCGAAAAATCACTCCATCCTTACTCACTATAGACTGCATGTTGCTTCTCATTGGGCGACACGTCATCGTGCCAGTCATGCCTACAACATGCAGGCTATTTCAGATGCCACATGCTTGTCATAAGCGCCGATCATTCAACGCTCATACCAAGCATCCGGACCCGTCACTAATTCATTATATTAAATTAATAGTTACAATAATTAAGGATGCGAAAGAAATCAAAAGTAAAGATTTTTTAATGTATTTTAATATTATGCAAATATACTACATTTAAGTATTTTATTCTCAATGGCATCAGAACAACTACTACAATCACTGTCATTATCGCTCTCTGATTGATTTAAAAATTATACAAGTTTGCATTTTGTCTGCTGCAATAGCTTCATACCCACAGCTTTTTCGTGATATAGGGGTAAATCATTTGTAGTTCAAATAAACCCTAGCTTTAAGGCGTCCATCAACCGAAGTACATTTCGCTCACTAAGTCTAAGTGACATTGAATATTAACATTTAAGTATGTGAACGTCAAATAAGCTTTATTCAATTAGGCTTAAACTAAGCCCTTTTGAATAATCACTACAAATATTTATTTTATTAACTTTTCTCTTTATTACTGAATTTACCATAATATGTTCGGAAAAGCTCATGAGAAAAACAGGAAACTCAACGGTCACTCCTTAAATTAAATAAGGTATTTTATAATGGCTGTAGTATAGGTACATATAACAAATCAGTTGGACAGTATTTAATAAAATAAATAATTTCATAAAAAAGCAATGAATTATATAAACTGTATACATCGTATACTGGATGCATTATTCTTTAGAGCTTGTATACTTCATGAACATGATGGTCGTGACCACTGTCACAATTAGCAATCGCATTCAACAAATACATTATGATTTATTAACTATTGTTGTCTACCACCTAGGAGAAACAAGCACCACGCGTATGAATTATTTATTTTCAACATTTTATTAATAATCATAAGAAACACTGGCCCTGGGCTGTTTGTAATGTCAAACTAAATTAATACAAGTGTATTTAAGTAAATATCCTGATTAGCATGGACCATATTAAGATCCATTTAAAAGTCCTATTTATTATTTCGTGACGGTGTACCCTTCGTTATAATAATGATTATTACAATTACCATATTCAGGCTCCCCATCTGTTGCCTCCCAACTTTTAGTGAAGCTGGAGCCTGCTGATAGGCTCCCTTTACATGACGTTCACATTATAGTAACAGTATAGTTTACAGTTTACAGTATAGTTCCATTTGTTTCCGAAGCGGTAGTAGTATCTAGTGGTTATTAGAAATGACATCAAAAAGAATTTTGAAGTAATCATTTTTGAGAAAATAAATGCCTTTTATGCCTTTATATATATTCCACGAATTGTGTGTATTAAGGCTTGCTTTCTTGGAATAACAGTAACTTAAGTAAAACTAGTATACGAAAACGATATAGTATTGCTCATTAACATCGATTTTCTTGGTTTGATTTATCGATCTCATCCCTAAATAGAGGCAAGAGCAGGTTCATTCTCATTTCTCATTGCAGATACTTGATTTATTTATCAAATGTCAATTGACGTATTAGCTTAATGCGAGTTGAGACTTGAGGTTACTTAATGTAGAATGCAGTTGCTAATTGTTATTATTACCTACTTATGTTGTGGAATGTAGACTGATTTCTGTGTATATCGTTGTGCAAATATGAGGTGTCTTGGGGCTTGGGGTAGACAGACTGTCCCGACTGACACCGTCAGTCACCCGGTGGCAAGACCGACTTGCTAATACATAATGACCGCAAGCCTACATGTAGTCTAGAGATGATGAATATACCAGATCAACTTCAACCATTTCAATCTATTAACCAATAAATGTAAGTAATAAATGAAATGTAATCGTACGGCAAATGTATCTTATAAAGTGTTCAAGTACGAAGAAGAGTTCATTTAATTTTATCCATTAACATCTCTATTTTATGCTACAATATGATAATATTCAACTTCATTAACAACAACCAAATACCAAATATTGAACTTGTACCTACTACTTACAATAATGAATAATATTTATAATAACTAATATAAAATTTCAACCATTATTGACACCTATTCTACATACACATTCACTAGGCAAAACTGACCAACATGTCACAGTCCTGGATAACTCCTAGTCAGGTAAGATCTTTTTTGTTTTTTTTTCTTTGAATATATAAGAATGTCAGGCTCACCCATCTTCTGACGGTTCGTCTATAATTTTACAAACAAACCATTTATATAGGAACAAAGAAAAGAAAACATTTATATTAGATTCACACATCGGGGCATAAAGTAATGTGTTACCTAATCTTTCAATCATGTTATTTATTTTTTAAGCCAAATGCTTTCATACTTTAACTCTCATCAGTTGCTTCACTTGAAACAATTTAATAATTAAAAACATGAAAAAATATTAGGGGTTACAAATCGAAATCAAAGGTATCCTATACCTCAAGTTATTAAGTTGTTTATTTTATTTTTTATTATGTGTAAGACCACAGTGTTCACAAGTTACAATATTTCTTTTTTAAGTATGTTGGTTTACATAATTAAACAATTAAATCTTACTCATAACTCAAACATAACTTGTTACACCAAGTCCAACTGACAACAAGCTGTATATTGTTAATTATTAAGTTTAGTTTAAAGTAAACAGCCAATATTTTGATAAGTAATGTGGAAAACGATTTAAATTTTCAGACTCATTCAATAATATATCTCTGAAGAATCATGATCAAGACAACCAAAAACCAGTACAGTTAGAGAGTGTGGCTGGCGGGGTAAGCCTCTGTTTAAAATGTGGTAAATTTGAAATAATTACTTATGGGTACATTCAGTAAGTAATTAATTACTTTTATTTCGCAGGTTGCAGTTCATTGTGAATTAAAAAAAATTTAAAGGAAAAGTATTCGTTTGGAGGTTTTTGATGCTTCAAGAAATTTACCAAAAGTTGAATGTGAGTTACCAGCTATAAAGCAGGAAGCTAAAGCTGAACAAAGGAGGCTAAAATTAGAGAAATGGAAGATGGGAAAGGAGAAGAAGAAAAGAGAAGCTGCAGCACTGAAGAAGAAGCCATTTATTGTGAGAGTTGCTCATGCTCCTAATAAAGTTGTGTCTATATCTCCTCTAAGGGCTATACCCAGTACATCTGGAAGGGTCACCAATTCGCGAACTGTTCAGAGTAATAAGTTACAGAAAAAACAATTGTCACAAAATGCCTCTTCATTTGCCCCAAAAAATACAGGTCTCCCAAATACACATCATTTAACTCAAAAACAATTAAAGCTAGATCGAAAACAAACTGAGAAAAAAGTTCAATCCCAAAATGAAATGGCAATAGAGCCCCAGAAAACAGTCACCATAAACCCATATGTCACTATAGCAAGGGGTAAGGAAAATGCTCTCAAAGAAATGAAAAAGAAAATTAAAGAAGGTATTTTTTTTATTATCAGATTTTGCAATAGTTTTACCATTTAATATTTTGGCAAGTTTCATGGGAAACAACATTTTAATAGGATTTACAAAATGTTAAAAAAAATTAAATGGCTTTCTTAATGTTTAAGGACTTTTACATGATGATTACAATGATTTGGGAAGTGTGGAACATCTTAAAAACCAGTTAAATTCAGAAACTAAGAGAATCACTGAGATGTGTAATACCTGGGAGGAGATATCAATGGAGGGTGTGGTGCCTGATTCGGTTGAAGTATGTATATATCCTTTATTTAATAATATAATATATTATTATTAACAAAGTAGTAAAAGCATAGCAAACTATTGTGGTAGCTAAAGATCTAACCATATGTTGTGGCCTGGGCAGTACTGCCCCCACATCTATTGCTGATGTAGATGTTCATTCTCAGTTGCATCTTAAGTCCCATAGAGACGGGCACAGGTAATTCAGCTTCATGGTGACATCATCATGGCATAATTTGCTGTAAATTACTTTATGATGTGGCAAGAGACAGTCACTGGTATCTGAATTGATGCTGTGGATTTCGCGGTGGCAACCTATAATATGAGAAGAAAGAAAGCACATACTCAATATCAGCTATTGATTAAAGACAGTGTGTGCTCAAAGTGTGTCTTATAGTAAGTTCATAGTTCGACATACAACTATTTATCTTGTTTTGTATTTATAAAGTATTAATTACAATATATAGGTATACACTACAACACTAGGTATATAAAATTGTGTAATGCAGAAACACAACAACTATACACACATGTAAAACTCTGTACTTACCTAAAATTATATAACTTATCAATTTTACATGTTTAAATAATTTACTTCTTTTAAGCCTACATTTGTTTTAAATATCTGCATCTAATTATTTATATACCTCTCAATAGTTCAACTCAGTGTTTGTTAACTGAATAATCTATTGAAGAAAGGCTATTTTGTATGATAAATATAGATAGAGTAGAATACAGTAGTAGTTAACAAGTTTACTTTTATTCCTAATGTTAATATTATTATAATCACAACTACTAGGTTATTTGCTAATGTGCTTATTTACATATTGATAGGGGACTATCAGTATTTTTTTCTGGAAGAGATGAGACACATGAGCTACCGGATCGCCTGATTTTAAGTGATCACCCCCACCTACATTGTTCTGCAACACCAGAGGACATCTCACTTACCGGGCTTTTTGAAGAGTGTGCAGTATTTTGTAGGAAACACTGCTGAGGCTCATTACGTGGGAAAAACTTAAAAACCGCATGCATATATTGAGAGAAACGCCACACATCCACATGATATCCAAGTGTGGTGTGTCATGCTAATGTAGGATTTGGCGGCAGGAATCAGGTCAAACAGCTGTTTGGAATATTCTCCGTAATAAATCGGTTTAAAGACATTTATTCTCATAAGATTTAACACAAAATCACTTACATGAGAATTTTACATAAATCAACAGTGTAATATTACCTTATGTTTCTATGACTAAGCATGCAAAACAAACAAAGTGAACAATAACAAAAAATGAAGGTACATAAAAATTCTCAACGAAAGAACATCAACATGTTTGATATTTATCCGGAATAAGAAGGACTGGATGTGGCTAACGACTTATAAAGATAACAGTTGAAGTAAACTAAAATAATACCTACGGTTTGAACAATTATACAAATAAGAAAACTTAAAACAAATAAGTACATGTTTATATGAGTGATTGTGCATTTTTTTTAAATTATATAATTCGTAACGACGTTAAGATGAAAAAATAATTAGAATGAAGTATAATTACATATTAAATAGTGTTGCTTATAATAATATGTGCTTTTAGTTTTTTTTTTAAATAAGGCCGTACTTTTAATTTCTTTTATAGTATTTGGAAGTTTGTTATAAATCTGAATTCCCTCGTAAGTTAAGTTCCTTTTACCGTAATTAGTTCTTGGTGGACGTAGCATTAAGTCATTCCAACTTCTTAAGTTTTTTTCTTGGGAATACTTCTTTCTTTTAAACATTAATTCTGTGTGTATTTCGTTACTAAATATTTTTCGAATGAGAATACATGTGTGATATTTATATGTTTGTGTTACGTCCATTATTTTAGTTTCTTTATATACTTTGCTCGTTGGTGTCAGAAAATCATATCTAAATAATACTTTTATAAGTTTATTTTGTGCAGTTTGGATTAAATTTATATTAGTTCTGGCAGCTAAACCCCAGATTTCAACCAAATAATCAATATGCGGTTTTACGAGAGAGTTATAAATGATATAACGTACATTTCGGTGGAGACAACGTGCTATACTACGCAGTGTTCCAGTAAGGGATGTCAGCTTAGACTCCATGTGAGGTTTCCATGTTAAATGATTGTCTAATAAAAGGCCTAGATATTTTTCACTATCTGTTCTTTTAATTAATTGGTTATTAATTTTTAATGGTAAATGATTTGGAATCCTTTTATTTTTAGCGGCAAATATAACATAATGGGTTTTTGATATGTTTATCGTCAGTAAATTACACTGAAACCACACATTGAGCAGGTTTACGTCATCTTGTGCGTCTCTTATGATTGGTTCAATTTTATGACCAAAATAAAAAAGGCTAGTGTCATCTGCCTATAGTGATAGGGTTCCTTTGAGTTGCAATTTACTAATGTTATTTATATAAATCAGAAATAACAATGGTCCTATTAATCATCCATTTTTTTATTGTGTATTAGATTTCGGTCTAAAACCATATTGCTTACTAAATAAGAAATTTATAGATTTTAAGTATGTCTCAAGTCGATCGTATAAAACACGCTCAAAAATTTTAGACAATACTGGAAGAACTAAAATGGGTCGATAATTCCCTGGCTCTTGTTGTGATCCAGACATGCAAATAGGCGTCACTTTTGCAATTTTTAGACTATGCCTTGATTTAAACAGGTATCTATGCACTTTGTAAGTTCATCGGCTAGTAATCGCATGATGCATTTTATTGACTTAGTATTTATCGTATCCATACCTGCACTTGTATTAGAGTCTAAGTTTTTTATTAGAGTAATTACTTCATCTACTGTTGCTGATTTAATAGTACTGAGACCTGCGTACGTAATATTAGTGTCCATACTAGCATTTGTGTAGGTCTTATTGTTATGGTAGGTACTTTATAGGGATATCTTCCGCTAATTTTGAACCAACAGTAGAAAAGAAATCGTTAAAAGCCTGGCAGATATCATTTCCATTCAGAAATACCGTGTCTTTGTTTTAGTTTAGTGGGTACGGATTGTACTTGATTTTTATTGTGATTCAGAGAATTTATTAAACTCCACATTTTAGAAGGCTTATTTCGACAATTGAAGAACTTCTTGTGATAGTAATCTGCTTTTAATTTTTGGATTCTGATTGCAACGGCACTCTTAGCTTTTATAAAATTGGTTGCGATGCTTTTAGCTTCAGGATTTTTTTTATGTTGATGCCATAGTATGTTTTTACGATTAATATCATCTAATATACTTTTATTTATCCAGTCTTGCTTCGGTCAATTAATAATTTTAGTGCGTTTTGTTTAATTAATATCCATATTTTATCCTCTAAGATGTTGTAATCATGGTTATTGTTGAATATTTTGGTATTGCTAACTGCCTCATAGAGCTTTTTATAATCTACCACTTCATAGTGTATAATTTTTTTTTGCTTCTGGTCGATATTTCCTTACTTCAAAATAAATCTGTTTGTGATCTGACATCGATGATTCAATAACAGCTAAGTGAAACCCATTTTCATTCAAGTTGGTAGAGACGTGGTCGATCAAAGATTTTTTTAGTAAATGTTTCTCTTGTACAATATCTAGATTCAATTTTATTGATAATTTTGAAACCATTTTCTTGTGGGATCTTTATAAGCTTCAACTGACTTGTCTGGGTTTCATAAGTCAAAGTTAAAATCACCAAATACTATAGCTCTTTTTCTTAGATTCAGCTGAGAAGAAAAAGCATCTTGAAAATTATTAATATTAGTTCTACCGGGTTTTGTATATAGCGCCAATATCTACAGATTTTTTTTGCAAATGTATCCATAAGTAATGGTTGTCGTCTTTGTATAGCTCTTCGACAACATGATGCTTTAAGTTATTATGAGCAAAAATTGAAACACCACCACCATAAGCATTCTGTCTGTACTGATAATAGTGAGTGTAACCAGGTAATAAAATTCGTTTAGCCTCTTCTTTACTTTTTATCCACGTTTCAGACAATGATTTTGGGTACATTCTTGATATATCTAATGCGCAAATTTTCTTCGCCTTTCTCAATACGGCGCTGAAGTTCCTCTTTCAGATTTTGAAATTGAGCCTGCTGGTACGGTGTCTGATCCGAGAATATTTTTATTTTATTAGTTTTTATGTTAGTCTTATATTGCAGTAGGCATTTAGCGGTTTCCTCTATTTTAAAACACACTTTGATAGGGCGTATTTTGTCTGGTTTCTATTTCCCAACACGGAAAATATTAATAGGGCTAGGACACTCTGGTGTTAATGGTATTCATTACTTCATTTTTGTCGAATGTGTGTCTTTTATCTCGATCTATTGAAACAGATTCTGGTATACCAGCTATTAAAATATTCTTTCGTCTTAAATTTTGCTCATTAAACTCCGCTAAAATAGAATTATATTGACACGAGAGTGGGTCAGAGATTGGAAATAATACTCCGCTTATAGGAACGAGTCTTTATTTGCGTTCACTTTTTCTGAACTTGCACGTCGCTTCTTGTGGGCGGCGGTACCTTCATCGCGTCACAGCGTACCGAACACTAAGTCTCTTCATCTTCTTCTTCTTGGAACACTTCCACTTTTCACTACTTCTTCTTCTTTACACTTTCGAGTCAGAACTAGAACTGCCGTAGGCCACGCTTAGTACGGCTTATATACCCCCGGATCTGTTCTATTTTCAAAATGATTCTCCCAATCCACCTTTAAATTTAAATTGTACTAGAAAATTCTTTTAACTATTTTTATCCAGCTTACACATTTTTCATCCCTTTTTTTCTGTTCGATTTGATCCTGAACTTACTAGAAATTTCCATTAGCTTTACAAAACCCCAAAAATTCCATACACTGGTAGGTGTATCGAACCCGGGTCTACAGCGTCTAAAGTAAACACTTTTACGCTAAAGATAAGAGTATTGCTGACGGAGCTGTTGAAATTATCAATGTCTTGAAGTTTGACAACTCTCGTCATGTACGTTGCTGCACGATGATGTTTGACAACTCTCGTCATATACGTCGAAGCGTTGCTACACGAGAATATGATTGATTATCATTACTAATTGTTGATGAAGTTGGATTTATTTGCTTTTTTAGGTTTTTTAGGTCGTTCTCCAGGAACACTACCTTTTTTTCAGATCTCTGTGCCAAATATGAGATTTTTTTAGTTCTATTTCATTTTGTTTTTGATCCATTTCTATTGCTTCTAGTTGGTCTTTTGTTAACTGCATATCAGACTTTTCGGTAATAGTGTTTTGGATGCCTAAAATGTCTTGCCTTATAATTGAGAAATTTTCATTTTGTGTTGTAAGTAAAGCCAACATTTGCGTCATTTGCTGTTGTATATCTGACAGTTGTGTTTTAATCTCATCGTCTGAATGCTTACGCTTAATTCGAAAGTTAGAGTGAGATTCAAAACGAGGAGTCTCATAAGTTAAGTTTGGTTGCGAACCACTATGCCCATGAATCAAGCCACTTCCAGTAGGCGAGCGTGTTACATTCATGTTGTCTACCGATTGCCTTATGTTTATTATAACCGGTAACTAGTGCGATTGTCCGATAGTAGAATGCATATAGCGAAGCCGGAACAGATTTATTATTTATATTTACTCACTTGTTTCGTACAGAATAAGATGGTGATATCAATCCACTTCCGCAAAACTGGATTATTGCACTCAACTATATAATATTATTGCACTCAAAACAATGATCAAAATCAATTAACTGTAATAATTTAATTTAAGCTCAGTTTAGCAACACGTCTGCCTTGCACGCCAGACGTCGATAAATGCGGTGGAAAATACAATGACGCGACGTCTCTACGCAATGCAATGTGATGTAGTCGTTCACAGAGAACTGGAGTCCCGTTAATCCGAGCAGCTCTGCGTTGCAAGAGTTGCTGAGGGTCGTGATTTCTCTGAGGATTCAACTTTTTGACAATAGTTCGCCATCTGTGTCTGTCTTTGGCTACGTGCAGTGCGTCATGAAGTCCGGTATCCAGAGAAGTGCGGATTAGGGCTGCGATCTCTGGAGCGTTGTCCGTCTACCTTCCCAGTAACCATCAGTTGTTCGAGGCTGTGGCCATATTTACTGGCGATATGTCCAAAGAACTCTAAGATTCTACTGAGGGTGAAGTTGAAGGATGGATTGGTTGGTGCGGAATGCTGTTCAAGGGATTTGAAGCGTCTTCCTCCAGCACCACATCTTAAAGGCTTCAATCCGATCTCTGTCGGCCTTCTTTAGTGTCCAAGTCTCAGCCCCATAGCTACATCTAGCTACTGGTCATCACCAGAGATGATAGCAATACTCTAAATGTGACTGGACTTGCACTTTGTAGACGCTAGAATTTTGGCCGGCTTGAAGTATTTGTCTTGCTCTATTTATGACATGTATTTCTTATAATTTTTCTGGTTATGATTCTCTTAGATTAAATCTTCTTCTGCATCAGAATAATCGTATAAATGTCTGCTACATTGCCCCGTAATAATGTGTGTTGAATATTGATGTTCCAGCCGCCATTCTGGGTGCGGTGGGTCAGGGTCGTCTACTCTTGTCGCAGTTGATACAGCAATTCGCGGGCCTAGTGGTGTGCTGCGAGCAGGTGGACCCTCGCCACCGACTGGTAACCGCGGCTGACCTTCATGGATTTTGGGACATGATTTTTATGCAGGTGAGAAAATGTTCGGGCGGAGGGGACAAGTGGGAGGCCCAGGAGTGTGAGTGCACAGGAAGCCGGCTAGATTATGAGTACCACAACGGCGCCTATTCCTGCCATGAAGTAGTAATGTGTAAACATTACTGTGTTTCGGTTCAGACCGAGGGCGCCGTAGCTAGTGAAATTACTGGCCAAATGAGACTTAACATCTTATGGCTCAAGGTCATCAAAAGAGCAATTGTAGTGCCGCTCTTAATTTTTGGGTTTATCAGCTAAACATCCTGCTCGTCTCGTCCGTTATTTTCACTAAACAAAATTGAGACTAAATGGGTGCAACTCGCGTGCTTATTCACTTCTCATATCCTCAAATACAATAGATACGAGAAAAATTTTAATGTATCATATTTTTTAACAAGCTCCTTATACATTATTTCTCAATTTTCAAACCCTTCTCATTTCGTCTACTTTTAAATATTTTGAAAAGCTTACTTTAACCTTTCCGCACCTCAAAAGTAAAAAACCGGATTATCACTTTATTGTTCGTCCGTCCGTCTATCTGTCTGTCAAGACCCTTTATCTCGAGAGCGCGAGTGATCAATAGGTATTAAATCATGAGATATACTCAGGTCTACACAGTATCTTGAAGTTGTGAAAAAAATAGACTTCCAAATTACATAAAATAGATATACAGGGTCGTTTATGATGCAAAAAACTTACATACCGACACGATCAAGGGAATAAAAATTTATAAGGTATTTTCTGTTCACCTAGAACTATGAAAGGAGATAGTTTTTTTGTTCCACGATTAGGCCCACCTCTAAATATGGTGTATAGTAGTGAATCATATATTCCTCATAATCTAGAGATTACAACGGTATAATTAGTTAGAAATGGTCTACCCGGAATACTGAGAAAAAAAAATGTGAATGTCAAAATAACCTAAAAATCATATAGAAATGTTAATAATAAGCTATATATATATATATCTTGAGAAAACAGAAACAGAAATAATTAGTGGTAACAAGTAGTGGTAATATTCTGATATCAAAATAAACAGAGCCTGTAGGAGTACAGGAGCTTGAGTAAGGATACAGCTGATAAAAGAAGGTTTACAATAATGCACAGAGCAATAATGTTCATCACACAAGTATATTAATAGTTCCAGGCGTGTGTACACCAACACCCCAATACTTCAGTTTAACAGTTAGGGCACTAACCATAACCACTAAACTAGAAAACTTGCCAAAAATACTTAATAACCATCATTATAATATCAAGGTCTAGTGTAAATAAAATAAGCATTTCATATAAATACTATTGAGGTAAGGATTTGTACACTGTTTAATATAAATATTTATTACTAGCTGTCCCGGCAAACGTTGTCTTGCCATATAAAGTATATTTCACGCGAATAATAGCCTATGTGTTATTCTGGTGTGTAAGCTATATTATTGTAAAGTTTCATCAAAATCCATTCAGTAGTTTTTGCGTTAAAGAAGTTCAAACATACATCCCAGACATACAAACTTTCACATTTATAATATTAATAGGATACTATATAAAAAATGTCATCATTATTTTCAAAATCATCTTTTATAATTCGAATGTCATCCAGAAACGATGCAGGTGGTTCAATCTCATCTTGATTCCCTGCCCTAAATACCACACAACGGACAGTTCATGTGCACAGCAACCAACAGAATGTTTACCCATAAAATGTATGCAACAGTATCCAGCAAGAGCAGCTCTAGTATTAGAAATCGATAGATCAACCAGCAGATAAGTTTTTCTACTTGTGTGCCTAGATTGTATCCTACCCCGTAGAAGATATTTATTTTGACCATGGCTAGGTTGCCAGAATTATTCAATTTTGTATTCTCCGGAGATCTAGTTTCAAGTCTCCAGGTATCTCAGACACTTATTAATGTTTTCGCACATTACGATGAAATCGTATTGATCAATTTACACAACGACTGTGAAATAAAATAATTAATTATAATAATGCAAAATAAACTGTCACACATCTCGAGAGAAACGTTTATGTTTTGACAATATAAAAATCAAAATGCCAGATGCACAGATAACATATCTATATAGACTTTGTCATATTAAATATTGTAATATTAAAATATTTACCAATATAAGGTAATATTAAAATATTGCTAAATTAGTTTAGGCTCTAAACAATAATTAAAATTAGGTCCATGGATCCAATAGATATTTGTTACTTTTCGAAAGCCGATATTCACTTTTACCATGTTATGTTGTAATATTTTTATTTTCTCACATGAATGTAACAAATGTTTCATTATACGCATTTTTTGCCATGGTACTTACTTACATAACTGGATACTTACAGGAAATGTATCAAGTGTTTGCCTTTTTATTATAATTTCATGAACCTAGTTAGATTTTACAATAAAATATGGCCTGTTAACAATAAAAAATTGCTTACAATTTTAGTAGCATAAAACGATTAAAAAATATCACCATATCCAGTGGGCCCAAAAATAATTAATACATCTAGATAGTCTCTTGATGGCAAACTGACAAAACAGGCCTGGAATATTAGTTTAGTTTGCATGACAAGCTACGTCTTACACTCATGATTTTTATGATACAAAATAGAGATTAGTTCTAAACTCAACTCTTTTTTTCGCCGTTTCCACAGCTGTCGTAGTCAATGTAGACGTAAACATCATATAAGATTTCAGTCAATAGCGGCATTCCGACACAGTAACATGTCTGAGAAATCATTTATGGTGATAAAAAATTTATAATTTTGATCAAGATTAAAAATTAGATTTCCTTCTTGGTTGTGCCACTAAGTAAATAATTTCCACAGATTGAGGACATTGACATACGTTTCAAAGAGTTAGAAGAAATGAAAGCTCGAGACTGGTTAGAGAAGGAACCGCAGAAGGTAATGCTAAAGAGGAAGATGACGACCACCGTAGCGGCCGGCAAGCCCGCAGCTACCAGCAGGATCCGGGACGCGATAGCAGGTGTGTTTTTATTAACAATTTATTATTTTAAAGTGATATCCTACACTAATTTTACAAATTAAATTTGAAATAACCAAATTTTTGGTCGATGTGAGACTAACGGCATTACTCGGATGGTTGGTTCAGTTGGTAAGAGCGCACGGACGGAACCCGAGAGGCGCGGGTTCGAGAAATGTAGATTCTTATCAAAAAAGATAAAACATCAAAATAATGGTAATCAATCGAGTTATCCTCGTTACAACGTATTGTAATCTGCAGGGCGTTTCACTTACGATCATCAAGGTGTTGATCGTCACATCACTTTTCTCTTCATAAAAGATCATCCATAAAACATCAAAATAATGGCGAGTTTGTATAAATTGACTTTTTTTATTTTTATTTTTTGCAGCCGCAAGAAGAGCTCAGAATGTGCAAGTAAAACAAGCAGAAGGACCTGGGTGAGATGCGGGCAGCGGAACCAAGACCTTCGATGGCGGTTTCTTCTCTGTTCTGTCTCCAGTGCGAGAAGTTCCGTCGCCTGATATGCCCCGCCCGAAGCGTATGTGTAACGAAAATAACTTCCCTTCGAGTGCGACCAAGAATTCTTCAAGGGTAAGTATTCCGATTGGAATGTAAAGCTGCTCATGTATAAGCTCACCATTTAGATTGTGTTTTAAAGGCGTAGTCCCGGACTCATGGAAGTCAGCCCTTATACATCCGATCCAAAAAAAGAAGACATATCGGATCCGGGAAACTACCTATAGGTATTACCTCCCTGCTCTCCAAAAAATGGAGAGCATAATTAACCCCGAGCTCTGGTATACTTAGAGGGTCACCAGTTGATCAACGACCGACACTATTACTTTTGCCACGATCTTCTGCCGGGCTAAGATGCGCAACGCGACATATGTCGCGACGCGAGAGACAAAAGTTGTCGACATCGTGTAATTTCTCGTATATCCTAACATGCACAGTACGAGTGACAAAATTCTCGTCGAAGACTTGGCCTTATCGCGTACACAAACCGATGTTGCCGTTTAACAAGAATAATTGAAGAATAAATGGTATTCTTACGTTGCAACACCGATTTCGTTCATTCTTCGTTCATTCTATTTTTTATGTATAACTATTATAATGACATTTGTTACTGAAATGTACTTACTCTGTTTCGGTTCAGACCGAGGGCGCCGTAGCTAGTGAAATTACTGGCCAAATGAGACTTAACATCTTATGGCTCAAGGTCATCAAAAGAGCAATTGTAGTGCCGCTCTTAATTTTTGGGTTTATCAGCTAAACATCCTGCTCGTCTCGTCCGTTATTTTCACTAAACAAAATTGAGACTAAATGGGTGCAACTCGCGTGCTTATTCACTTCTCATATCCTCAAATACAATAGATACGAGAAAAATTTTAATGTATCATATTTTTTAACAAGCTCCTTATACATTATTTCTCAATTTTCAAACCCTTCTCATTTCGTCTACTTTTAAATATTTTGAAAAGCTTACTTTAACCTTTCCGCACCTCAAAAGTAAAAAACCGGATTATCACTTTATTGTTCGTCCGTCCGTCTCGAGAGCGCGAGTGATCAATAGGTATTAAATCATGAGATATACTCAGGTCTACACAGTATCTTGAAGTTGTGAAAAAAATAGACTTCCAAATTACATAAAATAGATATACAGGGTCGTTTATGATGCAAAAAACTTACATACCGACACGATCAAGGGAATAAAAATTTATAAGGTATTTTCTGTTCACCTAGAACTATGAAAGGAGATAGTTTTTTTGTTCCACGATTAGGCCCACCTCTAAATATGGTGTATAGTAGTGAATCATATATTCCTCATAATCTAGAGATTACAACGGTATAATTAGTTAGAAATGGTCTACCCGGAATACTGAGAAAAAAAAATGTGAATGTCAAAATAACCTAAAAATCATATAGAAATGTTAATAATAAGCTATATATATATATATATCTTGAGAAAACAGAAACAGAAATAATTAGTGGTAACAAGTAGTGGTAATATTCTGATATCAAAATAAACAGAGCCTGTAGGAGTACAGGAGCTTGAGTAAGGATACAGCTGATAAAAGAAGGTTTACAATAATGCACAGAGCAATAATGTTCATCACACAAGTATATTAATAGTTCTAGGCGTGTGTACACCAACACCCCAATACTTCAGTTTAACAGTTAGGGCACTAACCATAACCACTAAACTAGAAAACTTGCCAAAAATACTTAATAACCATCATTATAATATCAAGGTCTAGTGTAAATAAAATAAGCATTTCATATAAATACTATTGAGGTAAGGATTTGTACACTGTTTAATATAAATATTTATTACTAGCTGTCCCGGCAAACGTTGTCTTGCCATATAAAGTATATTTCACGCGAATAATAGCCTATGTGTTATTCTGGTGTGTAAGCTATATTATTGTAAAGTTTCATCAAAATCCATTCAGTAGTTTTTGCGTTAAAGAAGTTCAAACATACATCCCAGACATACAAACTTTCACATTTATAATATTAATAGGATACTATATAAAAAATGTCATCATTATTTTCAAAATCATCTTTTATAATTCGAATGTCATCCAGAAACGATGCAGGTGGTTCAATCTCATCTTGATTCCCTGCCCTAAATACCACACAACGGACAGTTCATGTGCACAGCAACCAACAGAATGTTTACCCATAAAATGTATGCAACAGTATCCAGCAAGAGCAGCTCTAGTATTAGAAATCGATAGATCAACCAGCAGATAAGTTTTTCTACTTGTGTGCCTAGATTGTATCCTACCCCGTAGAAGATATTTATTTTGACCATGGCTAGGTTGCCAGAATTATTAAATTTTGTATTCTCCGGAGATCTAGTTTCAAGTCTCCAGGTATCTCAGACACTTATTAATGTTTTCGCACATTACGATGAAATCGTATTGATCAATTTACACAACGACTGTGAAATAAAATAATTAATTATAATAATGCAAAATAAACTGTCACACATCTCGAGAGAAACGTTTATGTTTTGACAATATAAAAATCAAAATGCCAGATGCACAGATAACATATCTATATAGACTTTGTCATATTAAATATTGTAATATTAAAATATTTACCAATATAAGGTAATATTAAAATATTGCTAAATTAGTTTAGGCTCTAAACAATAATTAAAATTAGGTCCATGGATCCAATAGATATTTGTTACTTTTCGAAAGCCGATATTCACTTTTACCATGTTATGTTGTAATATTTTTATTTTCTCACATGAATGTAACAAATGTTTCATTATACGCATTTTTTGCCATGGTACTTACTTACATAACTGGATACTTACAGGAAATGTATCAAGTGTTTGCCTTTTTATTATAATTTCATGAACCTAGTTAGATTTTACAATAAAATATGGCCTGTTAACAATAAAAAATTGCTTACAATTTTAGTAGCATAAAACGATTAAAAAATATCACCATATCCAGTGGGCCCAAAAATAATTAATACATCTAGATAGTCTCTTGATGGCAAACTGACAAAACAGGCCTGGAATATTAGTTTAGTTTGCATGACAAGCTACGTCTTACACTCATGATTTTTATGATACAAAATAGAGATTAGTTCTAAACTCAACTCTTTTTTTCGCCGTTTCCACAGCTGTCGTAGTCAATGTAGACGTAAACATCATATAAGATTTCAGTCAATAGCGGCATTCCGACACAGTAACATGTCTGAGAAATCATTTATGGTGATAAAAAATTTATAATTTTGATCAAGATTAAAAATTAGATTTCCTTCTTGGTTGTGCCACTAAGTAAATAATTTCCACAGATTGAGGACATTGACATACGTTTCAAAGAGTTAGAAGAAATGAAAGCTCGAGACTGGTTAGAGAAGGAACCGCAGAAGGTAATGCTAAAGAGGAAGATGACGACCACCGTAGCGGCCGGCAAGCCCGCAGCTACCAGCAGGATCCGGGACGCGATAGCAGGTGTGTTTTTATTAACAATTTATTATTTTAAAGTGATATCCTACACTAATTTTACAAATTAAATTTGAAATAACCAAATTTTTGGTCGATGTGAGACTAACGGCATTACTCGGATGGTTGGTTCAGTTGGTAAGAGCGCACGGACGGAACCCGAGAGGCGCGGGTTCGAGAAATGTAGATTCTTATCAAAAAAGATAAAACATCAAAATAATGGTAATCAATCGAGTTATCCTCGTTACAACGTATTGTAATCTGCAGGGCGTTTCACTTACGATCATCAAGGTGTTGATCGTCACATCACTTTTCTCTTCATAAAAGATCATCCATAAAACATCAAAATAATGGCGAGTTTGTATAAATTGACTTTTTTTATTTTTATTTTTTGCAGCCGCAAGAAGAGCTCAGAATGTGCAAGTAAAACAAGCAGAAGGACCTGGGTGAGATGCGGGCAGCGGAACCAAGACCTTCGATGGCGGTTTCTTCTCTGTTCTGTCTCCAGTGCGAGAAGTTCCGTCGCCTGATATGCCCCGCCCGAAGCGTATGTGTAACGAAAATAACTTCCCTTCGAGTGCGACCAAGAATTCTTCAAGGGTAAGTATTCCGATTGGAATGTAAAGCTGCTCATGTATAAGCTCACCATTTAGATTGTGTTTTAAAGGCGTAGTCCCGGACTCATGGAAGTCAGCCCTTATACATCCGAACCAAAAAAAGAAGACATATCGGATCCGGGAAACTACCTATAGGTATTACCTCCCTGCTCTCCAAAAAATGGAGAGCATAATTAACCCCGAGCTCTGGTATACTTAGAGGGTCACCAGTTGATCAACGACCGACACTATTACTTTTGCCACGATCTTCTGCCGGGCTAAGATGCGCAACGCGACATATGTCGCGACGCGAGAGACAAAAGTTGTCGACATCGTGTAATTTCTCGTATATCCTAACATGCACAGTACGAGTGACAAAATTCTCGTCGAAGACTTGGCTTATCGCGTACACAAACCGATGTTGCCGTTTAACAAGAATAATTGAAGAATAAATGGTATTCTTACGTTGCAACACCGATTTCGTTCATTCTATTTTTTATGTATAACTATTATAATGACATTTGTTACTGAAATGTACTTACTCTGACCACAGAGTACTTTTACTTCGGGGCCGGCAACTGTCAATTATGGCTTGTTTTATTGTTATCATAACAAAGCAGTTTTCTTGAATTTATAGTGAAATTACTCGTTAACGATATGCAGTTCTTCATTGTAAGTAGCAAGTAATACGGCCTGGCAGTTAGCCTGGATATAGCGCAGGCCTTTGATTATAGGCCGTTATTGCTCAAACCCGAAGCGCGTGAACGCTGGAGTACCACAGGACTGTGTGCTATCTCGTCTCTATCTCGTTATATGTTGGTATTGAGATGATTGCTATGCAAACGACAGTACTGGTGATGCCGTTTACTCGAGCCATGCAGGTCTCTCTCGTCAAATCGTGGACCAAGGCTGGAAGAAAGTTGTGTCTTCCGCCGAGTCCTCCCTTGAGACGGTCGCGGAATGGGGTAAAATGAGCCTTGTCTAATTTAACCCACAGAAGATTCAACTTTGGAATGAGCTTCCTTGCGCAGTGATTTTAGAACGTAACGACATGGGAACATGTTAAAGCGCAAGTTTTCCTTAAACGCTGGCAACACTCCTGTAATTCGTCTTGTAAAGTAGACGAGTGGTGAGTATCATTCCCCACACCCACACCGAAATATAATTCTCAGCTTTCTATACGGCACGAGAAGCTCTGTTCTTCAGCGTAAAAACTGTATTAATGTCAGCACCATCAACTCCTAGCAAAGTTTTAAAATAGTCTACCTGGTGGAACAACTTTATATATAATTTTCAACAAACGCACTTACACACGGTTATATAGCAACACCGCATTGGTCGAAGCTAAAACTACAACGAGACGTAGGACTTTCTCATGCACGACCTTCAGTAATAAAGAAAACGACCAATAGGAGGCTCCTTAGCACAGCATATTTTTTTTCGAGAGGAGAAAAATATATTTACGTATTTAGATCCCCTAAATGGGGTTCATATGTCGGGCACTGGTGAAAATATTTACTACCGCCTTAAAACCTCCTCTGTGTTGATAGCCCTAAAAGCTGTTTCCGGCAGGGAAGCCGGGCGAGGGCAAAAAAATATGTGAGAAGTGGGATTCAAACCCACGGCCTCGCGCAGGATATCGTAACCTTCTAGACGACCAGAACAGCTCAGACCTACATTATAGGTAAGGTTTCCCTTGAGTCTTGGCGCCTTAGATCGCTCGGCCATCCTGACTTGTGATGAGCATTGTAAAATTATCGCACTCTCTTATATACAACTCTTTTATACAATTTATATGTTTAATTAAAATTGTATTCGAAAGAGATGTTTGGTTTTATGCAATAGGAATAAAAAATATGTATTTTATTAGTATCGCGCTGTGTGATGATGGTCCCACAGCGGCGCCTTGTTCCGCCTTCAAACCCTAATGGGCAAGCACTGTTTATATAAATATGTTTGAACATAATCGTATCTTTAAGTACCAGTGCAATCATGCCGCTCAGAACTATACATTTTGTAGTCATCACTTGAGATTTGGAAAGTCACGTCCCTTGTCATACAAATAACCACAATGACTTGTTATAATATTATGTTTTGCGCACAGAAGACGTCCAGGGCGATGATGTTCGCTTCGTTCATTAGCCGCGCCTGCAAGGACGGCGCCATAGTCCAGGATGATCCTCAGGTGAGCCACGTCGTATTACGATTTTTATCACATGCAAATTCAACATAAAAAACGTTTTAGTCCTATTATAACATGTCGTAGTTTTTAGGGACATTTTTATATTTTTACATCTGACAACCAAACCGTAAAACGACCTTACGTGCGCAGCATAACCAGATATTTTTCATTTAATGACCTTCTGCATTGATGCTGCACGAGAGTGTGGTCGGCGGTGATCTCTTAATATCAAGTAACTGATACCTTTGTTTGTCCTTGTTGACGCCACTATCTAGTTATCCTTTTTCTTCTCCTATCACGCTGTCTCTCTCCCCACTACGCTGTACCGCGCTATTTGCAAGGACGAAACCAGTCTTCGGCGATGCTTTCACCTCCTCCCCTCAATAAGTCCGTTGAACTACGGCTGTATTGCTCATTTCCATCTGATTCACCTGTTCTCTTCAGAATACTTGTATAGTAGAATATGTAGATTCGTGATAACATCGAGATAGATAAGTCGTAAATAGGCTATTCTTTACATTGTGAAGACCCTAAGTATAAACGTGTAAAATAATTTATAACAGGAACATATTAATAGCAATACTAGAGGAATAAAATTTAAAAATATGTTTTCAGGATGATCTCAAACAGTTCACCCCAGAAAACATATGTGGCCTTTGGCAAAAGTTATGTGGCATATTACCATCAGGCAACACTACAAAAGCTAACGGATCATTGAAGTGTGATGTATTTGATAGTCCCGACAATGATCTGCTTCAGCAGTCCATCGATGGTGACATCAGCGGGGTGGTGTTGGCCACTACAACTATTGATAATGAAAAGGAAAATAACAAGTTGGAGAGAGAGAATGCTGTATCCAGCCCTGTCTGTAAGAAGCAGGAGGAAAAGTAAGCATTTAGTTAATGAAGAGAATTGCAAAATACTCCATCACGAATACTGCGCCGGTCGACAAGAAGAAAGTGACTTGTGCTCTAACTGCTAGAGACGTTAAGTAGACAATTCTATATCTCGAGAGAAACACAGACCAAAGTTCGTCTACATGAGACATAAAAATATTTTATTATACAAGTCACTTTAGATACATGTTTTAAAATTGTGTGATATTTGTGTTGATAATCAATACTGGCCATTGCCATGTCAATAACTGTGCAAGTAATGTAATTTGTGTATGGAATCATGATATAACCTTATGTAAAATTATAGAAATGTTAATTATTTATTTTATATTCTATCGCAAAAGCATGAATGTGATAAGATGTTAATTATTTTTTGTTAAAAAATTTGTTAAAGCAAAAAAAAAATTAAATTTTCAGTACAATTTGGCAATTTCATACTTTAACCCCTAATATTATGTATAATCTAAAGTACTTGTAATTATCTAAAGAGGCTCTATTATATCACTATTATCATCATCAGCCGGAAAACGTACACTGCTGGACAAAGGCCTCCCCCAAAAATTTCCACAACGATCAGTCCTGCGCTGCCCTCATCCAACGTATTCCCGCGATCTTGACCAGATCGTTGGTCCATCTTGTGGGGGGCCTGCCAACACTGCGTCTTCCGGTACGTGGTCGCCATTCGAGGACTTTACTGCCCCAACGGCCATCTGTCCGTCGAACTATGTGCCCTGCCCACTGCCACTTCAGTTTCGCAATCGTTTGGACTATGTCGGTTACTTTGGTTCTCCTACGGATCTCCTTATTTCTGATTCGATCTCGCAGGGAAACTCCGAGCATAGCCCTTTCCATTGCCCTCTGAGCGACCATGAGCTTTCTCATAAGGCCCATAGTTAGCGACCACGTCTGTGTACCGTAAGTCATCCCTGGCAACACACACTGGTTGAAAACCTTCGTCTTTAGACACTGCGGTATTTGGGACGAGAAGATTTTAAGGAGCTTTCCGAACGCTGCCCATCCGAGTTGGATTCGACGAGTGACCTCCTTCTCGAAATTGGACCTGCCTAACTGGATTGTTTGTCCGAAGTAGACGTACTCGTCAACAATTTCGAGAGTACAGTTCCCAATTGTTGTAGGAGTAGGTGCGACATGGACATTTGACATGATCTTCGTCTTGTCCATGTTCATTTTTAGCCCTACTCCTTGGGAAGCTGTATTGAGGCCATCGAGCATATGGCTTAAGTCTTCCATGGTCTCTGCCATGATTACGATATCGTCTGCGAATCGAAGGTGAGTGATGTTGATGCCCAGTCCATTCCAGTCCAGAAGCTTAAAGACATCTTCCAACGCAGCGGTGAACAGCTTGGGAGATATGACATCGCCTTGTCTGACTCCCCGCTGCAGTCGGATAGGCTTCGAGATCTGATCCTGGAGACGGACTGACATGGTGGCGTTTCTATACTAACACTTCAACGCTTCGATGTATTCTTATCGATATGATAATCAATGTGGCACCTCTGAAGATTATGTGTGTGAATAAATGTATGGTCTTGATTAAGGTACAAAGCTAAATTAATAGAAGTATTGTTTTATTATTGGTCCTTGAATCTGGTGCAAATTACAATACGCTTATGTATGGTTATGGTTACATATTTTATGCGCTCACACCTAAATGGACACAATTTGTACCTGAACTTTGATTGTCAAAAACAATGTTTACCATCCATCCACCCATGGTTGAACCCAGCATTGAACCTTCATAATAAACCACCAAATGTTAAAAGGCATAGAAGACTTTTATTTTCACAAAATGGATTCCTTTAGAATTCTTTTTGATATCATTTCTAACACTACCACCGATTAAGAAACAAATGGCGCTCTGAGAGAGAAGAAGGGGAGCAAGAAACCCTTTTTTTGTCTTCTTTTGTAATAATATATACAATATTGTAGTATCATTGTTATTACTATGAAAAAATAACCATAATTTAGTCCCAGGTTGTCCGATCACTTAGATATTCAGCTGTGGAGTAGTAGGATTTACGACAGAGACATTTTGTAATAAAACATTTAAATTTATTTATAGAAAATGTCTGAACAGTAGCTGGGACTTTATTATAAGAGTGTAAACATTTACCCTTAAAGCTGTTATGTATCTTATGAAGCCTACTAGAATTAGTTACAAGCACACCCTTATTTCTAGTGTTATAATAACGAATGAAATATTTTTAGAGCAAAAAAGAGTTAAAAGCCAATAGAAAATAGTGACTAAGAAAGAAACATTACTTTTACGAAACAATAATTGAGTATATGTCTCAAACTTAATTATTTTTGTGTTGGCAATTAATGAATTGTGGTGGCAATAAGTTGATAAATGAATTAATTCATGTATTGGTATATCAACAATATGGGCCCAATAATATTTTATAATACACTAGCTGACCCGACAGACGTTGTTCTGTTCATTATAAAAAAATTGGGGGTCTACTCTCTTTCTCCGAAACGAAACTTCTTAAACGAACGAAATTTAAACGAAGTTTCCATAGTGACCCTACTCTATATTGTGTTCGGACACAAAGACGAAGTTGGGAACCATAGACAATTTTCGTGAACGATTGGAATGAACATTATTTTAATCCAACTAATTTGAATAGTTCAATTTCATGCCAACGTTGGGTAGTAATTAATGACAACCAAAAATATCTGTATTACAGACGCAATGTAAACATGTCAAATTAGTACTTCAGTAGGTCTACTCTAATTCAACGAAAAACTATGTTTCCTACTACGGTTCCATTCGTTTAGAAGTTTCGTCCCGAATGTCATTGCTTGACATTTCGAATTTCTAAACCTTTAAATCATTTACGTTCCGAACGAAAATATGTATGATGATACCTTTTGATTTTCGTTTGTGTGTATTTTGTTACAAATTGGCTTGCTCTACGCGAAGAGCATTAAGCACATAGAATAAACCGACGCCGCTTATGCAATCAATTTAATGTTATTGAAATTACCGACTTAGATTTTGTAGGAAATTACAGAATAAAACAAATTATAGCATGCTATGTTTTACATAACTTATGTATCATGGGTGGTATTCATATTTCCGAGTTCACCGAGGATGAATTCCAATGTGAATGAAGCAGGCGAGTTCCCTCTTCATCAGCTGCGTCTTCAACTCAAGCTGTACAGGCAGGTCGAAGGGCATAAACTGCATTAGTACAACTGTTAGAAAGGATAAAGTTAGAACTTTATCTTACTTATTCCTTCCTAACAGTAGTGGTATACCTATCTTTAAAATAAATTTCATTTTTGTTATTAACGAAAGTACAAAATTTATTTTTTATTTTATTTTATTATACCAGGAAAACTTACTTACACCTAACAAAGAGTACCTACTCAGACATATAAAATAAAAAGTATAGCTTCATCGTGCAGCAGCAAAAGATGTACCTATAAAAGGATGGTAAAACAAACAAAAAAACATATAACTGATATTTACTTGAAACTTTCTAATAGAATGAGTACGTAGGTAACACACCTCGCAATCGCGATACCTACTTCTTATCACAGCACTATAAAAGATCATTTATTAACACCATAATTGAGAACTCTTTAGAAATCTCTTTAAAGAATTCTAACAAAAAACCATAATAAAGTACTAATTTGACATGTTTACATTGCGTCTGTAATACAGACATTTTTGGCTGCCATAAGTTACTACCCAACGTTGGAATGAAATAGAACTCTTCAAATTAGTTGGATTAATATAATGTTCATTTCAATCGTTCACCATTCGTTCACGAATATTGTCTATTGTCGCGAACTTCGTCGATGTGTCCGAAAATAAAATAGAGTAGGGTCACTCCCGAAGCTTCGTTTAAATTTCGTTCGTTTACGAAGTTTCGATTCGGACAAAGTGAGTAGACCCCAGATTTTTTGTTTGAATTCTTTAAAAAGGTTTCTAAAAAGAGTTTTTCATTATCGTGCTAATAAATGATCTTTTAAAGCGCTTTTTAACAAACCTCGCAACCGCGATACCTACTCATTATATCAGGAAGTTTCAAGTAAATACTGATATTTACAAATATTGCTTCTACATATAGCCATCCTTTTAAAGATAACACTTCAAATGTGTGGACATACGATGATGAAGCTATACCTTGTAATTTATATGCCTGAGTACCTACCTGAATTAGCAGTAAGTTAGTTTTCCTTTTATAATAAAATAGAAAATAAATTTTGCTCTTTTATCAATATCAACAATGAAACTTGTTTTAAATTATCACTAAAGATAGGAATACCACTCTGTTAGAAAGGAATAAGTAAGATAAAGTTCTACCTTTATCCTTTCTAACAGTTGTACTAATCTAGTTCATGGCCTTCGACCTGCCTGTAGAGCTTGACGTGAAGATGGAGCTGATTAAAAGGGAACGTGCCTGCTTCTTTCACATTGGAGTTCATCCTCTGTGAACCCGGGAATATTAATACCACCCCTGATACATAACTTATGTAACACTTTAATTTTCAATTTTATTCTCTGATTTCCTACAAACTCTGAAGTAGGGAATTTCACTAATATTAAATTGATTTCATAAACTGCGTCGGTTTCTTCTATGTTCTTAATGTTATTCACGTAGAGCAGCCTCGATGAATAGCATTCTTGAAACCATTTCAGGCCAATTTGCAACAAAATACACACAAATGAAAATCATTCTTGAAAAACATCTTTGTTTTCGTCTAATTGACGTTAAAATTCCGAACAAACAGCTGTTATCTTCATATTCGTTCGGAACGTAAATGAATTAGAGTAGGCTTATAAATTCGAAATGTCAAGCAATGACGTTCGGGACGAAACTTCGAAACTAATGGAACCGTTGTAGGAAACATCCGAAACTTCATTCGAAACTTCGTTTTTCGGTGAATTAGAGTAGACCTCTTGGAATTTCGTAAAATCCCTTCTTAGCTGACCTCTATTCGGTGAAAAGAATATTCCTACCAAATTTCAAGTCTTTAGCTCTAATGGTTCCAGAGATATCGTGATGAGTGACTATATACGTGGAAATCTCTTTTTATTTTACTACTAAAACCCGACTTGTCGTAGCCATGGTTTGGTGTCGTGACGGATATTAGATTTTTTAAATGATGCTCCTGACGAGATATATTTGACGAGATATAAGGTAAGTTCACCTAAGTATTTAAATCAAATCAAAATCAGTTTATTCACGTAGGTCACGGAAATGACACTTATGAATGTCAAAAAAAATATATATATTTTTCTTATTGAATCTACCGCTACTTCGTAAAGGAAGCAGGTCGCAGGTGATCTTCTGGTATACCTAACACATAGATGGGCTGCGGCTATTGAAAGCAAGGGGGAAGGCCTGGCAGTTAGCCTGGATATAGCGAAGGCCTTTAATCGTGTATGGCACAAGGCGCTCCTCTCTAAACTTCCATCATTTGGGCTTCCCGAGAGCTTGTGCAAGTGGACCTCCAGCTTCCTCACTGGGCGCAGCATACAGATCTTTGACGACGGACATTGCTCGAACCCGAAGCCCGTGAATGCTGGAGCGCCCCAAGGCTGTGTGTTATCTCCTACGCTGTTTCTTCTGCATATCAATGATATGTTGCACACCTCCAACATTCATTGCTATGCAGATGACAGCACTGGTGATGCCGTATACACGGGCCATGCAGGTCTCTATCGGGAAATCGTCG
Source organism: Leptidea sinapis (assembly GCF_905404315.1). Classification (NCBI taxonomy): domain Eukaryota; kingdom Metazoa; phylum Arthropoda; class Insecta; order Lepidoptera; family Pieridae; genus Leptidea; species Leptidea sinapis. The sequence continues at coordinate 14,344,418 of NC_066266.1, forward strand.
ACCAGTGCCGGAAGAAACTTGTGTCTTCTATCAAGTCCCCTCTTGAGAAGGTCGCGGAATGGGGTAAATTGAACCTTGTCCAATTTAACCCCCAGAAGACTCAAGTTTGCGCGTTTACCACTAAAAAAACCCCATTTGTCGCATCACCGCTCTTCGACAATACTTCCCTAAAAGCCTCGCCTAGTATCGGAATACTGGGGCTCGAAATCTCGAGCGATTGCCAATTCCGTGGCCATCTGGAGGGCAAAGCCAAATTGGCTTCAAAGAAACTGGGCGTCATTAATAGAGCACGGCAATACTTCAAGCCGGCCCACATTCTAGCGCTGTACAAAGCGCAGGTCCGGCCACACATGGAGTATTGCTGTCATCTCTGGTCTGGCGCACCCCAGTATCAGCTCGATCCATTTGACCGCGTGCAACGCAGAGCAGCTCGAATTGTCGGGGACCCAGTACTCTGTGAACGGCTGGATCACTTGGCGTTGCGTAGAGACGTCGCTTTATTGTGTGTCTTCTACCGCATTTATCACGGGGTATGTTCCGAAGAGCTGTTTTACCTAATTCCTGCCGCCGAATTCCACCTTCGCACGACACGCCACAAGTTAGGATATCATCCTCACCATCTCGATGTGTGGCGGTCCTCCACAGTGCGGTTTACAAGGAGCTTTCTTCCACGTACTACAAAGCTGTGGAATGAACTTCCTTGTGCGGTGTTTCCGGGACGATACGACATGGGTACCTTCAAAAAAAGCGCGTACACCTTCCTTAAAGGCCGGCAACGCTCCTGTGATTCCTCTGGTGTTGCAAGAGAGTGTGGGCGGCGGTGATCACTTAACAACAGGTAAACGTAAACTCAACTCACCCTTACGCTCGTTTGTCCTCCTATTCCATAAAAAAAAATCCACATACACCATAAATCAATAAAGGTATTCTGTGAGCATTTTATAAGCGATTATAAATAAATCAACATGCATATATCCATACATATATATATATATATATATATATATATATATATATAAACACAATAACTTTTAAGAATCTGAAACCGAGTTTCCGGCAACAGGATCATCCTACCACCACAAGCAGCGCCCGTTCACAAGCATGACGCATGAGCCAGCCATCGCCTCCCTCAACCATATTTTAGGGAAGGGGACGACCCGTCCCATGTCGCCGCCACAAGCAATGACATTTAAGCGAGCATGATGAAACCTGTTACGAGAACTCAGCAAACAACAATAAAATAATCCTAATTTACGTATCATGCAATACTCACCAAATACCTCTCCTTACAATTTGACAATTCTGCTTAAACTTGTAATTAATATTATATTTTACTAACAGTAATCAAAAGCTCAATCCTTGAGGGTAATCAAATCAAAATCACCTTATTCAGGCAGGTCAAGGAAATGACTTTTCTTTTTATATGCACCTCCTTTGAGGGATGAGCTTTAATAAGAAGTGGCAAGAAACTCTTTGTGGCAATCACTCACAAATTATTTCAGTTACAATATATGTAAAGTGATGCATAAGTGATAATACTCAAACGCATGGGCCAGCCATCGCCTCCCTCGACCATATTTTAGGGAAGGGAACGACCCCTCCCACGTCGCCGCCACAAGCAGTGACATTTAAGCGAGCATGATGAAAACTGTCACAAGAACTCAACCAAATAACAAAAAACAAGAATGCTGTATACAACTTCGTATCAGGTGACGAATCCTGGAAATACGCGTACGAACCCGAAACAAAAAACCAGTCACGAGTTTGGGTGTTAGAAAAAGAGTTTAAAGCCAACAAAAATTGTTCGTTCACGGAGTGTTGCAAAAAAAATGGTGGCCACGTTTGTCTCCAATACCGGCCATGTTGCGACTATTTCAAGAACGGTTAATGCAGAATGGTATGCTAGCATTTGTTTGCCACAGGTCGTTTCTGAACTCCATGAAGAGAACTGCAACCGCCGTATAATCCTCCATCACGACAATGCGAGTTCTCACATCGTGCACAGAACAAAAGAGTTTTTAGAGCAAGAAAACATCGCCGATGACACAACATCGAATTATTAGACCATCCGCCGTACAGCCGTACAACCTAAGCCCTAATGATTTCTATACTTTCCCTAAAATAAAGAATAAATTGAGTGGTCAGCCAACTTTTGAATGGAATGGTTCCTTAAATGATTGGTTCCATCATATGGAAAAATGTGTCAAATTTCGCGGAGAATACTTCGAAAAGCAATAAATACATTTTTAAATAGTAATGTTGTGTCACTTCCTTGATTCCCGAAATTTTTAGTGCCGCCCTCGTAATCTTTAAATTGATTACTGAAATACACAACGTTAATAAATAAATTTCTCAGTGAGTTTCAGTTCCGAAGTTCCGAAGTCGTTAAGTCTACTGCGAGCAAGCGAGAAGACAAGTGCACTGTTTTGTTAGTTAGTTGTTTAAAGTTACCAATTAAACATTGTCATTATTATCACATCTCGTCGAGCGGGCCCGATTGCATTCCCCCGATAGTGCTGCGGACATGTGCTCCGGAACTGGCGCCGGTCCTTACCCGTCTTTTCCAGCTCTCCTACTCATCAGGCGTAGTCCCGAAATTATGGAAGGCGGCTTTAGTGCACCCGATCCCTAAGAAAGGTGTACGCTCAGATCCGTCCAACTACCGCCCCATTGCCATTACCTCCATTTTCTCCAAAGTAATGGAGTCAATCATCAACCGCCAGCTCTTGGGATACCTAGAGGGGCATCAGCTGATCAGCGACTGCCAGTACGGTTTCCGTCAGGGTCGCTCAGCTGGTGATCTTCTTGCGTATCTCACCCATAAATACGCGCAAGCGGTTGAGTCGAAGGGAGAGGCGTTGGCGGTGAGTTTGGACATAGCGAAGGCCTTTGATCGGGTGTGGCATAAAGCGCTTATAGCGAAACTGCCATCCTATGGGCTTCCCGAGAAGTTGTGCAAATGGGTCACTAGCTTTTTGGCTGATCGGAGCATCAAGGTTGTTATCAACGCTGCATGCTCCGACTTAAAACCCATTAACTCTGGTGTCCCGCAAGGCTGTGTGCTATCTCCTACGCTGTTTCTTCTGCATATCAATGATATGCTGCAAATCAGCAATATTCATTGCTATGCGGACGACAGCACGGGGTATGCTTTCTACACCGGCCGTGCCAACATGTCCTGGGATAGCGTCGACGAGAACCGGATCAAACTTGTGTCTGAAATCGAGACTATGCTTTGCAAAGTCTCGGAATGGGGTCGACAAAATTTAGTCCAATTCAACCCCAAGAAGACACAAGTTTGTGCGTTCACCACTAAAAAGTCTCCCTTTGTCGTATCCCCTCGATTCGAGATCACTCCTCTAACTGCCACAGCCTGTATTGGCATACTTGGCGTCGATATATCGAGCGACGTTCAGTTCCGTGGTCACTTGGAAGAGAAGGCCAAACTGGCCTCTAAAAAGCTTGGTGTACTCAGTAAGGCGAGACAGTACTTCACTAAAAGCCACCGCCTGCAACTTTATAAGGCGCAAATTCGGCCTCACATGGAGTACTGTTCTCACCTCTGGGCGGGTGCTCCCCAGTACCAGCTTCTTCCATTTGACCGCATACAACGAAGAGCGGCTCGAATCATCGACGATCAAGTCATCTCCGAGCGGCTTGAATCTCTAGCATTGCGTAGATATGTGGGTTCTCTCTGCATCTTTTACCGCATTTATCACGGGGAGTGCTCAGAGGAGCTGTTCGGGTTGATTCCAGCGGCCAAATTCCACCATCGGACATTACGTGCAAAGTACCATCCGCATCACGTAGACGTCTGGCATTCCACAACCGCGCGTTTTCTTCGAAATTTCTTGCCTCGCACAGTCACTTTGTGGAATCAACTACCGGCAGCGGTCTTCCCGAACAGATACGACTTAGGGACCTTCAAGAAAAAAGCATACTCCCACCTTAAAGGCCGGCAACGCATTTCTTGACACAGCTGTTGTTGCGGATGTCCATGGGCGTTTGCCTCACCTCTCCCCATCCCGTGAGCCTCTTGCCCGTTTGCCCCCTCTCATATAAAAAAAAAATCTGCGTTTGGAAGACATATTAACACTGAAAAAGTTTAGAACTGGCCAGTCAGAAACATTGCTAATGAGAACTTTTTTTGAATTTTAATTTTAGAACTCTTTGGTAACCTGATGTAGTTTAATGCGTTCATTTGTCATTTGTTTTTGTGAAAAGGCAGCAAATCTAAAACTCTTGTTACACGTGAAAATGAACCAAACGCGAGAAAATTTTCGTTCAATGATTTATTATGACCGTCGTTGTGGGCTTAGGTACTCAACAACAAAGCTATGATAGGGTGCGATTAGCATTTCTTAATAAAGCCTCATCTTGTTTATCATTTTCTTAAAATTTTCAGTGTTACCTAGGTATATTTCGAAATCTTTGGTTCATACACCGTATTAACACACTGAGATTCTTTAACACAAATTATGTTGCCCCAAACTAGACATAGCTTGTGCTTTGGCAAGACAATGATATATTATTTTATACGATAAGAAGGTTGCAACGTTTCAAAAAATACATATAACATTCGAAATTCAAATAGTTTCGATTAGCTAGAAGTGCAAAACTTTTAGTGTTCCTCATGTTACCAGATACGTATATACATATATACGCTAATATATTCTAAGTCTATGGTTCTATCTTTTTTAACTGAAATAAGGGACGAGACGAGCAGGATGTTCAGCTGCTGGTAATTGATACGCCCTGCCCATTACAATGCAGTGTCGCTCAGGAGTCAATTCAACCCAAACATTTTGAGCGGCACTACAATAATTGCGCTCGTCACCTTGAGAAATAAGATATTGACTTTCAGCTCGGTAATTTTACTAGCGACGACATCCTTCAGACCAAAACAATAATGCTTACACATTACATTACAAGCTTCACGGCAGATATAGGCGCCATTGTCGTATTCATAATATAGTCGACATCCTGTAGGAGCGTCCCACTGGTCAATCCATTTCACCACGGACGCTTTTGATAAAATTTGAGATGATATGTGAAGTTCATTCTAAAAAGGTCGCTATAAATAGTAATAAAACAAACTGTTTACATATATATGAAAAACTATTTAATATCTCCTTCTACATACAACAAAATGCACAAACCGCCAAATAACTAATAAATAATTTTACACATACAAAGCAATTTCCTACTTCTCATTGCGAGGACATCCGTTCAACTTGTGATTATTATTTACAAACGTTAATATTATTAAACCAATATAAACTAAAATAAAGGATGAACTTTAAAATACAATAACTAATACAGACTCAAACTGACATTTGAACGTAATTCAAGAAAAACGCTTCAAACCACAATCATGTCGAAATTGAGTTAGGAACACAAAACTGGTCACGTGATTCATCTTATCGGGCTGACAAAAAATGGCAGCCCTACTGTCACTCATTAAATGACAACTTGACTTAGTAGCCCAACCCACATGTATGGAATACACTAATATTTATTAAACTTTACGCACGAATTCCTTAAAATGTGATGTTTGTGGCTTCGAACGTTTTTCAGGAACTAAGTCCATTTAGAAGAAAGAACTTAGGAACTTAATACAAATTATATTAATAATAATTATAAAAACAAATTATTTTAAAACGCAGCTAGGATTACCTACCTAATAAATCTACTATTGTTAAAATATTTACAGGGTAAGTAATTGATTAAATTACATAGTTAAATTATTAATAATGCAACACTGTCGTTTTATCATTAATTAATTAATTAATATGACTTAGGGAAGCTTATACCCCTTAACATCGGCTGTGCCATATGGCCAATTTCCTTTTTGTTATTGGTATTAAATTTTATTCTTAAGAGTATTTAATTAATTATTATTACAGTTCGAATTTTCAACCGGAAACTTCGTGTGAGCCATTTAAAATAATTATAATGCTTGGCGCCCAAATATTTTGTTACTAAAATGTATATCAATAGTCTTAGCTTATATAACTTATGTATAATATATTCTATTATTTTTATAACCGAAATGCAATTTAAGATAAAAGAAACAAATACCATTAAAGAAACTGAGGGTATCTCAAAATAAATTATCTTGAGCGGTGTTATCCAATTCACAATACAAGTATCCGTGTCTTATTAACTGCCTATAAGTTTATTTTTTGAGCGAGTGTGCGTGACATTAACACAAAGTGACATACATATCGCGAGTGTGAAACATAGCTTGTTACAAAGTCATAAACCATGCCTGTTGACATCGGTTATCATGCAGTACATAGAGTGACGTGCCATTAAAAATAATTATATCTACTACTAGGCGAGGAAAAAACATATTGTGCTTTCCAAATATTTGGCTTTACATTGATTTATTTTTAAATGTTTTCCCCCACTATAGGGATAATAAATTAATATTTTTTTTGTACCAAAATTAATGTACGATTCGGTATCAGATGGTTGGCTTTAATAATAATGACTCTGTGAAGGTGCTCTCTATAAATAGAAAAACAGTTCAATAAAAGGCTCAATAAAAATTCTCTCAAAAGCAGATTCTGTCCGGATGAATGTGCTCCATACTAAATGATCTAGAATCTGGGATATGAAATTCGATCTGAATTCATGAAAGCCTAGCCCTCTAAAAGACAATATTAGCTTCACAGAGCTGATCTGGGAGAGAAGCTGTAACACGGATTGGCAAAGTAAACAATAAACTTGAAACTTGTCACAGTGATTGGGACAAGTATTTTCATCATCATCATCAGCCGGAAGACGTCCACTGCTGGACAAAGGCCTCCCCACGACGATCGTTTCTCCGCTGTCCTCATCCAACCTATTCCGGCGATCTTGACCAGATCGAAATGCTACCAACTTATAAGATGCTGCTTTACCATATTTGAACTTTATATATGAATATTTTAACTTTATATTCGTAAGAATGAAAAGTATACATATATTTACATTCTTACGAAATTACATTCGCCCCATCCCACCCATACATTTAGGTTATAAAAATAGTTTGTTAACTATTAAAGATGAAACTACAAATGTTTGAATATGCTGATGTTTAATAATAAACTAAATGATAATGATTCACTTACTATTTTAAGTAATCATCTACGAATTTGCCAAAACCTACCTCCTTATCATCAATCATGTTTTAATAATTTCCATCTGTACTCCCCAGAATACCATCAATGGAAAATACTACAAAAAATAAATTAAATTAAATTCACACATTTTCCACATTAACATTCCGTGAATTATCTATCTAATCGTATACTGCCTCAGACATTACATGTATAACCTACAATTCAACATCTCTACTAAATGAGTCAAGTTTAAGCTCGTTCATGTCTTCTGGACTAAAGCTCTTAACAGATACAGTTTCAGACAAGTCAGTACTCGATAATTTGTTCGTAATCTTAGTAATTGATATTCTACTTTCAATATCATTAGAATCACATATTGTTTCTAAAACAATTCCCTTCTCTACTCTCCTTGGTTTTGGTATTACATTCTGCACTGGTTTTGTCTTTAATTTCTCGCTCAGTATCTTATTGCAGTTTTTCCTCGACATGTCTAGAGCAAGTGGATCGTCTTTGCTTTCTTCTTTCTTCTCTTCTGGGCCCGGTTTGTTCTGCAGCTTCATCTCAGCCACTTCTGCGTTTGTGATGTTATCCTTTTTCTTCCATTTCGTTCGACGATTTTGGAACCAGATTTTTACCTGGAATGATAAATTGACTAATAAGTCTTGATATTTTTTACTATTTACTTTTTTTACTATTTTTTACTTTCTTTGAATACTACTCTGTTACATATATTACATCTATTTCTTGGAACAACTCGTTTAGTGAAAGATTATAGTAAAATTAATAATCATGATATCAATATAATATACTTTATCTTATTATTTTCTAGTTTAGTTTTAATGGAGCTAGAACCAGAGTTTGGTTGAGGAAATAAATTTTTTGTAAGCTGCACTGTGGGTGTTATATTCAAATTAGTATTATATGTTGTGATGGTTTATTTCGATGGCAGAGATAACGTTATTAGCTCTTCGGAGCAAGTCCAAGATAAAAGCAGTCTAAGACAATGAAGCGACGTTGATAGAGTTTCACTTGATTGTTGGCCGATTCTAAGTATTGTCTCGATCGATTGATGATCGCCATTTTAGCTTTGCGTTCCATATGGCAGCAGGCTCTACACAACATTCTTCAAGAGCAAGACCAGCCATCGTCCCCATGGAAGAGGGAGAAGAAGGAACCCGCCTCTTGCCACCGCCACAAGCAACAACAATTCAATGAGGTTTTTTTATGAACGTTACAATAAACATTTCTTAGTTAAGTATAGCATGCCATAAAATGAGAAATACAAAGATAAATAATTGTTAAAATAAACCAGCTTCAATAGAAAATCAAACTAAAATGGAGAAATTAATTTTCACTAAGCTTAAATTAGTAAAACATGATTAACAAAAAATATTTTTACTGTAAAAAAGCAAGTCAATTGCTATAATTAATAATCTATTGACAGATATTGGTAAAAATATATAATAGATAGACTCTTTTTTATAAATAGATTATAAATTTCTCATTTTGAAAATATCTTACAAAATATAACTTACAGACCCTAAAGTCCAGAAGGAAACTTCTTGGGCTAAAACATTATATGGATTATGTAACAACAAATATGACTGCAGTGATTTAGTACACAATCTAAACTTCCAGGTCTAAAGAGTTGTATGTCAGCGCAGTGTACGAAAGCGTCCCCTTTTTGCAGTTAGCCCAATTCGGACCAACTCCGGCAAACGCGCGCCTCTGCAGCGCCTATTTAGCACATACAATGAAATCTTTTCAGATATTGACATATTAGGTATATCGGAACTACAATTCAAATCAGCAATTAATAGCACATTGAAACAGCATCAACTTAATTAATGTTTTTAAATTAAATTAAAACTTGAATCTCATTGTTATTAAATTAAATATTCTCATTGGAGACTTATATCTAACCTCGTAATAATATTGCAAGCAACATCTGTTTGTAATAATCTCTTGATTACTGCGTTATTAGAGTCTGCTTTTCTTTCTTGTTATCTAACACTTATATAGTAACCCGTGGACATTGTCGTTGGTTATGCACTTAGTACTACTTATGTTATTTCTTCCTCTAATGTAATCATCTAGTGTGTAATTGTTTTGTGTCCCAAATAAAATAAAATAAAATATCTTCAAATATACCCCACGATAAAATTTTATTCTGATTCGTGTGCGTTTCTATTAAACCGTGTTTTATTAACTATTATTTATTTTTGATTTTGAATCTTAAAACGATGATAATTTCGTAGCAACAGTTCATCGACTTTATGGTGCGCACATGCGCATTGACTTTGGTTCCAAGACACTACCGGTTATTGAACATTAAACAAACGCCAATCCTGAAGATCCCGTAAGAAAAGTGAGACAGACTTTACTATAAATTATTTGGAATTGTTATCAGTGCTTGATAAGGATGCTTCACTTCAATTGGGATTTTGGAATAGTAAGAAGATAGATATAATGGAATGGGATAATTAATAGGATACCTAATCAAAGAATCCACTACATACATACCAAGCTGATAAAAGCGTGTTAAAATTCCAGACTGTACGTGTGTGTCTACTACTAGGACTCACTGAGCATATTTTTAACAAATATATTAAAGCTTTTTTGACAAATAAGGCTTACTATAGTATAGTAGATTATATAGAAGATAATGATGCATGGTTCTTGTCTAGTTCTGCGCAGGCCACATAAAATTGTATAATATTATAATATTGCCTGAGCCTGTTCTAAATAGTTGCTATATGATTTAAAAGATGGGCTGCGAGTATCTTATCAGTTCTTCTCTTCATGTCAAAGCCCTTTACGAACTATCTTGTCACTCCTATGATAATAGTTATTAATGCAACTGTTGTGTAATAAGGGGATATTAAAACACGAAACGATAATAGTATCACATGAATGTTTTAATACTAATATTCAACAGATGCATGCAAGACTTTATCTACACGCATAATATAAATCTTCTATAAAAGATTCTGAAACAGTAAGCTTACTCTTAATATTTCAAAAGCCAGTTCTAGTAACCATTACATCATCCAAACGAGTGTTGTTATAATGTACTGAATTTCATTACAACACTCGTTTGGATGATGTAATGGTTATTAGGACATGGGCTGTTATAATGTTGGCAATAAGCTAATTGCTTTAGAATCTTTAATAGAGGATTTAAAGCATGGGTGTAGATAAATAAATATAATTCTATTCTATATTTTTGCAGGTAGGACCTTTAACGAGGAGTATAGTTTATCGTCGAATCTCCGGTCGTATCCATGACAGTGTGTACGGCCTCGGGGTTCATCAACTAATTAGCTAACTGTTTGTTAACTGATACATCGCAGCCTTTAGCCCCCATTATCTATCTACATAATCTATCTATATGATATTAAAGTTTCTGATTCGGATATTATTTCGTTATTTTTTGAGGGTTGTCTCTGAAAATTCATTGAACATATTACGGTCATTTTTGGGGTCAGATAAAATATTTACGTGACCTATTTTCACGCCATTTTTTCAAAATGAGTTTTGCTTCATATTTATTTAATTGTCTTCCACTAAGCTGTAGTGTTTGAACACTACTTGTGAATCTACTGGACTGCTCAGGCTTGTAAGGACGTTGCTTTTTTATGATAATAAGGGACGAGACGAGCAGGACGTTCAGCTGATGGTAATTGATACGCCTTGCCCATTACATTGCAGAGCAGCTTAGTATTCTCAAAAAAGGATCTCAGGATTCTTGAAAAACCCCAAAAATTCAGGGCGGCATTAACATTGCGCTCGTCACCTTGAGACATAAGATATCAAGTCTCTTCTGACCAGTAATTACACTAGGTACGGCGTCCTTCAGACCGATACACAGTAATACTTATAAATTACAGGTTCACGGCAGAAATAGGCGCCGTTGTGCTACCCATAATCCGGCCGGCATCCTGTGCAAAGGAGATTCCCACTGATCAACTCTTAATTTAGAATTTTTAAGAATATATAGTATCGCTGTATTTTAGTGGACAGAAATGAATCGGCCCTTGCTCACTAGTGGGTCCCAAAAACAAATTAAGACTATTCAACACAACGCAGGAGCCAAGTGTTGCGTGCAGCGGCAACGTACAAAGGTCAATCATAATTGTTTTTCTCGAAACTTCTATTTGATTAAATCTAAGTTTAATAAAAGTTTGTTTATGTTAGTTGACTTCTTGACCCAGTTGATTTTCCTTTACAAACTCATACAACAGCCTTACAGACTAATTAAATGTCGAATACATACTTATTAAATTTAATACAAATAAATATCACTTAAAATCTCCCATTCAACTTATGTGTATTTTTAATAAAATATTTAAAGTAGGTCATAATAATTATATTTTTAAGTTTTATAAAAGAATATAGATTAGTAGTTAATTAATTGTATTTGTAAATTGATATTAGCATTCACTGTTGTGCATACCTTAAAGTTGGCTATATAAATAGTTATTATTGTAATTTTATTAGTTATATATATAAACTGAAATCATACCATTGAATGGTTTTATGCCAAATTTTTATGTTTTATTTTTGGATTTTATCAAAAAAGTATTAACTATTTAGTGACAGAATCGTTAGCGATAACACTTTCACTTTGTTGGTAAGTATCGCTTTGAATGTTATAAGAATAGGGTTGTCAACGATAATATTAAAATAGAATATTGAAAATTATGAAGTCTTTCAAAACAAACAAACCCTTAAAAGAATACACATAAAACGTAGTTTTATATTAGTCAGTTCACGATGACAAGCTCAATAGTAGCTATATAGTATTTAGTTTTAGGGCATACCTAAAGTTAAACAGATTTACCCAGTGTTTTTGTCAAAAGTAAAGTTTTAAAGTTAAGCAGAAATTTATTTATTTGCAGGGAGGGTCGTTAAAAAAAATATTTACATAATATATAACTAAAATTATTATCGACAATGAGTTCCATACAAGTTGTTAATAATTTTTGTAACACAAAGCATGCTATGATTACCTTTAATTGTAGGAAAAGTTAAATTTTATATAATGCAATGTAATTATTAAAACTGTGACTACTATTTCTTATGTAGGTGATCCATTAAATAAATAAATAAACAAAAAAAAAACTTCAAGTTAGTAGGTACCTATAGACCCAACTTATAACAATTACAATTTTGAAAATTATCTCAAAAGAGTACTATTTCCTTATTTGTATGTTAAATTTACCGATTTGTTTTAACAATGATAAAACAATGTAATAATATGATTAAAAAATAATCTATGTAAAGTAGTTGGTAGCCCTGTGTTGAATTGCAGTAACTAAATAACTATTGGCTGACTTATAGAGACATAAAGTGTAGACAGACCTCACGCTGAGTAATGTGTGATTACACTTAATGTATAGACGGAGCGTTTGATTGCAAGAATCAATTAAAGATGCAGTTAACCTTAATAGTTCGTATTAAGCTTTCATACTTTCATCGTTACGACTTAATACTTTATGGTTTTAGTTTTAATGTTTCTTATTTCTGTTTAGTACTCAGATGTCAGACCCCTAAGCAAGCGACTACCATAAATACGTACAGTCCATTAGTTTTGTTTTAGATACGGGTAAATTAATGAGATTATAAATAAAACTTTAATTCTTGGCATATTAATGAGTTTATTATTACCTATTACATAATTACTTGATGGGTCAATTATATTTTACAAACATAACAAGAACTTAAAGTTTACAACTCCGAAACCTTCTTAAGAATTTTTTTATGTAAATGTTAAGTGATCACCACCGCCCACATTCTCTTGCAACACTAAAGGAAACACTGGAGCGTTGCCGCCCTTTTAGAGAGGTGTACGCGCTTACAAAGGTACCTATGTCGTATATAGAGCTTGTTTGTACGTGGAAGAAAGTTTCTTGAAAACCACACTGTGCAGGAAATGTGTGGCATGCCAGATGGTGGGGATGATATCTTAATTTGTGGCGTTGTGCGAAGGTGGAATTCGGCGGCAGGGATCAGGTAAAACAGCTCTTCGGAATACTCTCCGTGATAAATGCGGTAGAAGACACACGCAAGCCAAGAAGCAACTTCCCTACGGAAAGCCAAGTGATCAGAATAACATGTAGGTAGGTACCCTTTATCCTTTTCTGTGTCAATGTTTGCAAAATTTTTTGATGACCGGTTCAGTAAAGGCATGAAACCCTCATATTAGCCTTGATAGACTAAGATCCCATTGCTCTTTACATAATTTACTTTAAATAGACGTAAAATTTATTAAAAAAAATGTATAGTTGCAATTTTTGTCAGAAAAGTATTTATACTCAAATTAATTAAAGTTGCGGCTTATTTTTATAGGTAACCAATCGCTAATACATGGCATACTCCCTCAACGTTCATTTAAAATTAGATTTATAAAAAAACACATACCTGCAGAATCAATCAGTGGGATCTTGTATTATGTATATGACACTTTTTAACTTTAACTATGCCAAGGAATACGACGGTGCAACACATTCCGCAGTCTATGTTAAGTTTAGAGTTACTGTTGACGTTAAATTTGACTTAAACATATATATACTATAACAACTAATATGATGCAACCTTAATCTCTCTTTGACTAGGGCTTGGCTGATATGTATGTATGTATGTATGTCAGTTCCTGTCGTTTCCCAGCTGGAGCCAACAGTCAGCATTGACCACAACGATACATCACGCACAGTCATGTCCGGTCCTCGTAATTGCCTCGCTAATTAATCCTGTTAATTTGTCACATTTGACTTGCATATATATAACTACGTATTGCGCACTATGGTGACCAAGTAATCACACTTTACGACAATTTAAAAACGATTTTTTTTTGAAGTGAAAACGTCTTTTGGCGCATACACAACATTTCCTAGGTTAGGCTGAGCCGTCTAGCTCTTAGGTAAAAGGCTAGATCGGGTGAACTCGGTAGCGCCGAGTGTACCCGAGCGAGAAAGATTCAGTCAGCTGCTCTTCGCTGTTATGTCGCTGTGTTTTTTTATGACAATAAGGGACGAGATGAACAGGACGTTAACAACTTTAATAGTAAAAAATATTTAGAGTTACAATATTTCTTTCTTTCTTCTTAATGTATGTATTACTTTCATTATTGTTAAAATTTCTTTTCTTTTTCTGTGTTTTAGTAGTGCCACTATAATATCAACACGTGGATAACGGTGCGGGTCTTAACTAGAAATTTAGTATTATACTATGCAATTGTAAAATGTACTGTGGGTACTGTTTGTTATTCCAAAGAAATTGAAATAAATAAATAAAATGAAATAAAAATATATTAATCACTCGTCTGCTTATTTTAGAGATGTTCATGGTTAAAATAGTTGCTCTATATTTGGAGTTAACTGTGCCGATGTAAGTTACGAAAGTTCGAGAAAAACTAGATCCAGATCTAGTGCTGCCAACTGCCAAACACAAACAAAGCAAGCTTTCGTTGTATATTTGTACGATCTTTTAGGTTTCTATATCAAAAAAAATATTGTATCCATCTCAATGTAGCGATTCATTTTGTTTTCAGAAGCACAAGACGGTATCGAGTTGAATTAACAGGAAATGTAAGATGCTTCTCATTCTTCTATTGACCAAGATTCATGAAAATTTAGAGAGTAGTGATAAAGTAATTATTAATTGATATCTATCCACATGAATGCTAAAGAAGCAAAGGGCGACATATAAAACGTTGGAGGGATGACCATATGAGAGTGGCTGGCACAGATTGGATAAGAATGGCGAGAGAGAGAGAAAGATGGAAGTCTTTGGAGGAGGCCTATGTAGAAGGACAAGCTGTTAAAACATCGTAAGATAGGATATAGTTAAGGATCTACATATATTTATAAACAATGTTATTATTAGTAACAGCAATAAAAGCTTATTTTATTTGATTTTTTTATCTATGAACACACAGTATGAACATCAGCCTACATTGAACCAATCACGAATATGATATATACATTTTTGTAAATATTAATTTAGAGTAATTTTCTTGCTATTTTTAGTACAGAGTGCTCAGTGGGCGAGTTAGGCTTGTATCTGTTTTTTTTTCATGAAAATAAGGGACGAGACGAGCAGGTCGTTCAGCTGATTTGATTGATACGCCCTGCCTATTACAACGCAGTGCCACTCAGGATTCTTGAAAAACCCCAAAAACTCTGAGCGGCACTATAAGTGCGCTTGTCACCTTGAGACATAAGATGTTAAGTCTCATTTGCCCAGTAATTTCACTAGCTACGGCACCCTTCAAACAGAAAACAGTAATGCTTACATATTACTGCTTCACAGCAGAAATAGGCGCCGTTGTGGTACCCTTAATCTAGCCGGCATCCTGTTTGGATCCGTCCTGGATAATACTAATCGCGTGGTCACCATACACCCACGAGTCACGACACTACAATACACTTGCTTGCAAACACACGGATAATTATTATTGATTGCGCTTAGTCCGGTGAGGGGCGCGGGGGCGGGGGACACTCTCGCGGGGGACGAGCGCGAGAGGAGGGCTTGATACAATATCGGTTATGTGTTACATGTCAAAGCCGCGCTAATTGTGTCTCGCTAGATATATAGTGTTGGGAAGCGATTATCGATATTATTACAAAATACGCGAAAGTTTTTTATTGATGAGAGTAAGTGACAAACATAAGATCCACCTGATGTTAGGCTGCATCATATGCGAAAAACAATAACAATTATATAATTCGAATCACATAATTCTTCGCAAATCTTCCTTAACAAGTAGTGTTACCCCTACGAACACAGCTCTAAATGTATCATGTGCCTGCTATCTAAAAATTAATAGAATGACCAGAGTAACTTCCAATAGTGGACATAATAAAGATAAGGTAAATACGACTCCGATAGATATGAAATAAAAAAGACCGTAGTTATAAGAAGCGGCTGGGATCTCTCAAATTGAGTAGTGTTAAGTATGAAGTATCAACCAAACCATGAGGGGTGATCATTACTTAAAATTATCAACTTCCAAACATAAATTATTTCAACAAGAACAACAGACGAACAATGTATGTATTTAAAAAAAATATCATGACTGAACACGTTCTTTAGATATTATCTACGATAGATATATTATTAATTGGACCAAAACCAATTGAAGGATAGATAAATGGTTGCACATTTCTAGATCAGACTTTGTTCCACCAAATAATTACATTAACATTGCAACAGTTAAACAATAACAATTACATTTAAACAAATTGTTCAGAGTCAGTCATTGGAGGATATCTTTTCAAACAACGCACAAAGATCAGATTTATAAACAGTTTTCCCTTTTGATGTTAGTGTACCGCTTACATGGCGATTCCCTTAGGCGGAAAACTTAATTTCCAATGAAAACTCGCTCGTATTCTCAAGTAGTTAAATATGTATTTGGCTGATGGCAACAAGAATTAAAGACACAACATGCTGTACAACTTAACGTATATGTTTGCACGCGGATAATATTCCAGCCTTTGTCTCGATATCGGATGAAATGCAAATGTTTTCATGTTTCAACGTACAAGGAATAACTCTTAGATTTTATTTCGTATAAGAATGTATTAATATAGATCATTTGAAAATATAATAGCAGATATAGATATTATAAATAAATAAATAAATTCTTTATTGGCATACAAAACATTACAAATATAAAATGTGATGAAACAATAGGCAAAAGGAAAAGGTCTTTATGTCTCAATCCAGCGCTGTTTTTCAGCCATCCCCTCCTCCGTAAGGTGTTGAGTGGGAGTGAATGTATATTTATCTTGAAATTTTTTTTTATAGTATGGGCATTCAGCCCCAACAGCTTTAGTCAGATTTGTTGATAAAAACAATATTATGTTTTGGGAGTGCGCATCCGGTGCTGTGTCAACTCTTAATAACGCACTTTGTGTCTTCAGATTGAAACTAGTCGTGTTTATTTTTAGCTCAATGTGCAATCTTTTATATTCATAAGATTTATAGCCAGATTATTTTTATGTCTTTCAAGTGTTTGTTTATAGACCCCAGAAGACCTTTCTATTTCTTATTTGATTGTTGGAATTTACAGGTAATCCTAAACTGTAAATACATTTCCTTGTTCTTTATAAACATGGCTCATTATTGTTTCGTTCCCTAGGGATAACCATCGGGCCCTATCAACTCTACTGTTCGTCTGTCTCTCTGGCAGCGGGCTGTTCTCAAAAGTCGCATAAGTAAGACAGAGGAAATTTTGACAAACCTCAATATCTCTTCCCCAAATTACTATATAATACGGCCTTATTCCGAGACTGAGCATCGTGGTCACTTGGACGAGAAAGCCAATATAGCTTCTAAAAAGCTTGATGTACACAGTAAGGCGAGATAGTGCTGCCATACTAAAAGCCACCGCCTTCAAACTATGCGTAAGGCGCAAAATCAGCCTCACATAAGCTGTTCTCACCTCTGGGTGGACACTCTCCAGTACCAGCTTCTTCCATTTGACCGTATACAACGAAGAGCGGCTCGAATGAATTTTATTTGATGATCAAGTCATCAAATAAAATTATATGTTAATAACACCATTGTTACAAGTCGAAAAACAAATAATTAAGATGATCTTATCTCAGATTGGCTTGATGTGGGTTTGAGGTGGGTCTCTGCATCTTCTACCGCATTTATTACGGGGAGATCTCAGAGGAGTTCTTGGGGTTGATACTATCAAACAAATTCCAGCACTGGACATTACGTCAAAATGCGTATCATATCGGCGTCTGGCATTCCAAAACCGCGCCTTTTGCAAGGACCTTCTTAGTTCGTACCTCAAACAGGCACGTATCTGTTGACCTGTTGCGGATGGCCATGGCTGCGTCACCACCATCACGTGAGTCTCTTGCCTGTTTGCCCCCTCTTACATACAAACGTATAGCTAAATCCAAATGTTTCCTTTGCAAAAGTATTTAAGTACATATTGCTTTTATGTAGTCCGGTAGCAGCCTTTGTATCCGAATCCGATTCGCACTTGACATAATATAAGTAAGCCTTTGACTTGATAGTGTGCACCCAATTTCACATTTCCATTGTGGCTCCGATGTCCTGCATGAATGATTCCACCGAAATGATCTATTTCATAAAATCAAGCGGTCAATTTACGTATCCACGCTCAGTCTATGTTTATATAGTTATATTATTGTGCCGTATATACATGGCTGGATATACTGCATGGTAGACTGAGAAAAGGGATATCTATAGAAATCTAACTGACATCTAAAGAAATGAAATAAACAACAACAAATAAAAATAAACTAACATCTATAGAAATGACACTTTAAAACGACATAGTACAATCAGAAAGATAACTTAGATAAGGCGAATATAATACCATCTTTGTGCTGCAAAAGACGGCTATGCGCGCTATTTATAACCTTGGTGCTAGAGAATCATTAAGAGAAAAATTTAAAGAAATCAACATTTTGACTGTAGTATCTTAAAATATTGTTGATAATGTTCTCTATGTTCATAAGCACATTAACGAATTTGCTAGAAACTGCGTCAATCATAATGTTAACATGAGGAACAAACATAAACTTGCTATGCCTACTTCTTAAGTCGAGGTAGTAAGACTTTTATTGGGTGATGTATATATGCTTTTATAACATGAATCCAGAAAATGTAAAAAACAACTATGTAATCAAATTCAAAAGAATTGCTAAGAAATGTTTGTGTGGTTACGATACTAAAAATGATTTTCTTAATGATACCACAAACTGAGAAGGCAGTGAACGCTGTCAGGCTATTTAATTAAAAAAATATTGTACCAGACTACATAATATATTGTAACTAAATTAAGAAAAAAAGCCCGCTTTCTTTCAAAGTTTCTTGCGCCCGTTTTTCTCAGGTCTGTGATAGGTACACTATTTGGAATGGGTGGTAATTTTTCACGTTCAATAAGTGGCCTTAAATCCTATTTTGAATAAAAATATTTGAATTTGAATATATATTATTAACAATATCCAAAATGTACATTTTTAATAGATGTGGAATAAACGGCCATATTATTACTATTATAGTGGCTATTTAGTTGGGAGCTAAGCGGTCGTATACTGAGAAAGACTTACATGCAATTAGTGAATGAGCACTAAATCATTTAAATACTCGTCATAAATATCTAGATCTAGGAAGTGAGGCCCAGCAAATAAAGCACACACAAGCCATTCATCGTGCTATTATATATAACAAATTATATACAACGATATTATGATGCCAAATCAAGAGCATTGCAACAGTAAATAGCGCGTCAATTGTGTTTCATGCTAAAATTAACAGTTGGCAATTGAACAGAACGGAATTAGGTTAGAAGAGACGAGCAGGTGCATGAGTGTGGACTGTGGACAGGGGCTGCAGGCTGATGACTGGCGGCTGGCGACTCCAAATAGTAATCAATATCAGTCGCTATCGCTGGTCGCTTTGTACTAGCTACGTACCTTACACGATCCTATTAGTGGTTTATTGTTTTAGGGATGGCAGCGGTGGTATCGATATAGTATTTTATTAAACAGATGTATAATGATTGTCAAAAAATGCGAGTGGTGTGGGTTGAGCTTTTATCGAGCTTTTTAACAACAATATTTTTTCTACAACCAGCAAATTTTAAATGAAAGAAATATTTAAAAAAAACAGTTACCATAATTTTTCACAATAGCCGTATTGTACGTACTTATACATAGATAGATACTTATCTCTTGTGAGTAGTTTCGTTTTTATTTCAAGGAATAGTAAGGTACAGCCAACGTGGGAAATGTAAAAATTACAGAAAATACCTAGCAGCATCTAGACAAATGATATTAAAAAGGTTTTTAACTTAAGTTGACATTAAAATATTTAGGCTTTTGATATAAATATGGAATTATTATGTTTGTAATATAGTATGTATTACGTATTACCTAATGTTTCTATGAACCTACCATACCTAACCAAGACTTAGTTGTACCAAAACAACTGTGCTTTTTTGGCCACATTATAGTACGTTAAATAATGTCTTTCTAGGCCATTGTGTGTAGACTTTTTCAGACTCAATAAAGTATCTACTTATATAACCGATGGTGGCTGACAAAAATAAATGACAGATAAAAGTAGCATGACAGATAAATTTTAATAAAAACGATACGAAAATTAATCACACTTTCAAAAGATAAAAAATAAAATTAATTATAGACATGTTTTATATCTGATCATATCTCTGTGGATTAAACGTATATTTTATTCATTTTTATTAACATCAAATATTTACTCATTATTTTTACAATTCCATTTAAACTAACTGGGGTTCCTTGATCAGCACCATTAATAATTTGTCAACAGCAATGAAGCGAAGATCGTGACATTTAATATATAAATATAGTATACATATGAGAAGCCCACTAAAAATTAAAATGGTTTTAAAATTGTAGAATTATTTAAGATATATTTAAAAACATATTATATAGAATAGGTAAGGCATAAACTGTACCTATTTGCATCATTTACAATTGTAATTCATACAATGATTTGCATACTATTATGACTATATAATTTGAGGTACTTTCAAAAAGCTTTCATTTGGTCGATAATTCTACAGGGACGTTAGTTAGTTGTCGATATGAGCGTAAGCCGCGCACATCACTACACTACTTATCCGAGCGATCAGGCGGGATGACTGACTCATTAATCTAACGATTATTCAACAGAGATTTAACAAACGGCATCTACGAACTGAATATCTCTCGACCCGATTTGTTTTACAGCCAAAATAGTAGCTTAAACTCAATACTATTGAAGATAAATTGTCTGTAGATTGAAAATTTTAAAGCATTAAGCTGAAGACGAAGGTTTTCAAAGAGTGTGTGTTGCCAGTGATGACTTACGGTACGCAGACGTATTCACTAAGGGCCTGATGAGAAAGCCTATGGTCGCTCAGAGGACAATCGAGAGGCTATGCTCGGAGTTTACCTACGAGATCGAGTCAGAAATTAGGAGATCCGTAAGAGAACTAAAGTTACTGACATAGCCCAGATGATTGAGATACTGAAGTGGCAGTGGGCAGGGCAGTGTGGCAGAAAAGTCCTCAAATGGCAACCACGTACTCGAAGACGCTGTGTTGGTAAGCCCCTCACAAGATGTACCGACGATCTGTCAAGATCGCCGGAATACGTTGGATGAGGGCAGTGCAGGACCGATCTTCGTGGAGATCTTTAGGGGAGGCCTTTGTCCAGCAGTAATGGTAAAATATGATGATAAACAAAAATATAGCAATGTGAAAATAAAATTAATTTATGAAATAAAAATCAACCGTATTACTCTGTGCGTAATGAATATAGGATACCTGTTGCTGCGCGATACTAACGAGAGCTCATAAAATTTTATCGCCATATACAGGAGGCGCTAGTAAATGTTAGGCGAAATATTTTCTTTCAATTGCTTAAGAATGATTTTTAAGTTTTGTAAAATAGAAACTAGCATACGCACTTATCAAAAAAAGACGCTTCGCCTGAAATCTTACTTTTACGGGAATTACAGTCCAGGATCCAGCGTCTATCTTTGTGATTCAATGCAATTGATGTTGAAGTCAAGCTAATTGTTTTGCGTGAGTAGCCTCATTTTTATTTGACGCCCAACTTTTTCTCTCACAATGATTTTCGATTATGGTCACAAACAGGAGTGGCATAGATGAATTATATCGATTTATATGAGTGACATTTTCTACTAACTGTTTTTATTTTGTTAAAAAATTATAAAATTTATTATCAAAAATTATTACTAACCAGCAGATCTCTTTCTGTTGCTTAGTTTATATTTATATAATTTTTGACATTTTAGTTAAAATTGCGTGGGGGTTCTGTTCACTACCGCAATCGAAAGTCGTTGGAATTGAACAAGTTGGGCATCTCATCAAAATTAAGGAACTCATTGAAAATTTGCTTGAAACTGATGAATTGCAAATATAGACCCTGGATCCTGGACTCGTATATCTCGCAGTTCCTTCAAAACATTCTGGCATTATAGTGCATCCGTAAGTTGGCTTTGCTTTGCTGTTTAGTTTATACCAGGGATCAAAAATTATTTTGGGCAGGAGATCCCTTTTCCAGAATGGACTAATTAATACCTTAGAGGCTTAGACTCCACAGCCAAATTACTATAAAAATTCCATCTCTAGTTTTTCCTATTTTCTTCCCGAGTTAATCTGTTGTACAAACTTATGCAACAGTTTTTTAGAGTACACCAATGATAGCTCCTGCTAATAAAATATTAGTCATTCTTATATAAGGCACGTAACACAACTTACACTGTATCTGAAAAGTTTCCAATAAGAACTTGTGTTAATAAATAGGAGCAAATTTCGTCGACCCTCATCTTCAGTTTTGTTTTATATCCACCCCTGGAAAACTGATATTTTTGTTTTATCACAGTAAGGGACGAGACGAGCAGGACGTTCAGCTGATGGTAATTGATACGCCCAGCCCATTACTTATACTAGAGAAACCCAAAAATTTTGAGCGGCACTACAATTATTTCGCTCGTCACCTTGAGACATAAGATGTCAAGTCTCAATTCCCCAGTAGTTTCACTAGCTACGGCACCCTTCAGACCGAGACCCAATAATGCTTATACATTAGTGCATCAAGGCAGAAATAGGCGCTATTGTGGTAACCATATACTAGCCGGCATCCGGTGCAAATTAGCCTCCCACTGGTATAGACCACTTTGGGGATACCTGGTCTATTCGAATGACAAATATGACAAATATTTATCAGAGCTCTTACTTCTGTGACTACTTCAAAAGAATACTAAGACCTTTTTCAGACTTAACAATTCTAAAACAACATACCGTCTCGCTAACGTGGTCGAGACAATCATAAATGTGGTAAGGACAACTACAGCTCCGACTAAAATCGTGAGTTAAAAACTCAAATTGCAAAAGGTTGTGCGCTCGGCAATTTCCTACTCCAGAAATTACTGTTTTGATTTTTTCATTAATTGTTGTCGACTGTTCGGCCATTTGGACCACTTTTTGATGTAAACTAGAACGATTATTTTTAAAGTGATATCCCTCACTTTTGGGATTAATTAAACAAATTAGATTTGTAACCAAAATTTATGAACGATGGGGAACTCGAACCCGCGACCACGCGGGTTCCATCCAAGCGCTCTTCCACTGAGCCAACTGTTCGAGTGACGTCTTGTTCAACTTAATAACAAAATTATCAATATAAGCAAAATAGATAATGATCATATCGATACGATTTGATAGTAATTTCGATCTTCAAAACCAAGGAGAAAAAGTCGACATCGTTTTTTTTTTGAAAAATGGCTATTTATATTTCCTTAAAACTAGATCGAAGCAGCGGGCACAAGCTAGTATAAAATATAATTGAGTAGCAGGTATTGCTTGTACAATGCAACAAGAGCCAATAATTACATACCTACATATTCAAACGCGTTATATTACGCATCTGTTAATTAGCAATAACACAGTTGATTAGGTTAAGTGGGGTGACAGGGGATCAAAGGCCTGAGACAGGTAAACACTTTCTAGAGAGCTCTCGATTATAATTAGAATTGCTATTGAGTGTTGTGCTGTTCAAATATACTTATGTTAAATTATCTGTGTTCTGTGTTTAGACCGATTATACTAAGTGTTATAATAATAATAATAAAACCTATTTATATCCCATCTACTATTAAATTACATTCTTACAGTTATATTACAGTTATATCTTTGATTACATCTATTATAATAAA
Organism: Leptidea sinapis; assembly: GCF_905404315.1. Taxonomy (NCBI): domain Eukaryota; kingdom Metazoa; phylum Arthropoda; class Insecta; order Lepidoptera; family Pieridae; genus Leptidea; species Leptidea sinapis. The sequence goes on from NC_066266.1 coordinate 14,368,291, forward strand.
TATTACTTATTGTTACAATTATTTACATAGATAAGAAAAAATATAATTTTTATTTGTATTAATAATACCCCTTCTTGGGTATAGGCCTCCTCCAGCTTGTTGTATGCCTCTCTGTCTGTTTCCTGCTGTCGCTTGAAATTCTTCTATCCAGCTTTTCCTATGACGTCCTATTCTCCTTTTTCCTATTGGTCTTTCCCTCATAGTTACCTC